>NC_142584.1:75766068-75917583 GCF_965207765.1 Zootoca vivipara | reverse complement strand
GGGCATAGTCAGGATTTTGGTTAAGGGTGACAGAACCTCCTCAGCTGTGTATTTTGATTGAATTAGGGGGGCAACTGCCCCCTCCCTGCCGCCCCTTGGCTACGCCCATGGAAGGAGCTATAAAAGTAATGGGTGACCCTTCTTATGTGGCTTTTCCATAATACAAGCACTGCCAATCACAAACAGCTTAGCAATTCCATAAACTTGTTCAAAGGACTTGAAAGAAACAAACACGGCCACACAAACCTATAATAAAAGCAACATGGTGAATGACCTTGCTACTGGATTACGACATCCAGTACAGCCCTGGTTTATGTCTTGTGTCAACAAGATACTGTGGGTCCTTGATGCTGACAGACCACCATGTAAATCCACTGAGATCTATGGTTTGACTGTAGATACCGTAGGAGACAAAAGATGCTACGTTGCACAATGTCCCAGCAAATTGGCATGGGGGTAAATAAGCAGATCAAGAGGCTCAAAGTATCTTTATTGGCTCTTTGTGGATAGGAATCCCAGATGCTGTTGATTACTGTGAACTCAACAGTGGTGGATGAAAGACACAAAATGAACAAAGTGACCCTGGACAAAGGAACAAAGAATGTAGGAAATACTGTTTAGCCAGTGACTAAAGAAAGCTCCAGTACATTGCAGTCTCCTTCTGTACTCCCCTCCCCCCAATCAGCGTATCATTTTCTAGGCAAAAAGACATAACTACCTGAAAACAACAGATTGGTGGAGACCTTTCTATAGAATCCATCTGATACTAAGAAGGTATCTGAAGAAGTGTGCATGCACACGAAAGCTCATACCAAAATAAAAACTTAGTTGGTCTTTAAGGTGCTACTGAAAGAATTTTTTTATTTTAAGAAGGTACAGAAACCCTGAAAACCTACCTTGCCAGTGTGGTATAGTGGTTAGAATATTGGAAATGGACAGGGGAGACCCAGGTTCAAATCCCCCCCTCAGCCAAAAAGGTCACCAGATGTTCTTCAGCTGTTCACTCTCAGCCTACCCTACCTCAGAAGTTTGCTGTGAAGATACAGTTGGTGGGACAAGTGTGTACATAGCCCTCAGCTCTTTGGAAGAAGAAGTCGAGTCAGATTCCCTTCCTGATATCAAGCAGCCTGTTTGTTGAGAAGTGTATGTATATTATAGCTGTAGATTAGTTAACGCCATAAATAATGCACTTTAACTTTCAGTGTGTCTGCCTTTCAACCATATTGGTGATTTCAAGAGCTTAGTCATATTTGTGTGGCTAAGCCATTGATGATAAGCCTGAATCCTATTGATGGAGAAAAGGAATCCATTGTCTCCTGTACTGATCCTGAAGCCACATCTTAGTTCTGCTGCACATCAGGCAGAATCCGCCTTTTAAAAATAAGCCTGGTAACAGCCAGATTTATTTAATGCAAGTTCAATAATGTCAAGATTTTCAGCTACAGCTTCCTACATGCAGCTGCTTAATCCCTTACAATACATCTTCATTTCATTTGTTTCCACATGAGCAGATTGTTTATCTGCAGTTGCTTCTACAACTTTCTAGTATCATCACATTGTTTGGCACCAGCTGTCATATTGTAATAATTATTGCAAAACATTTCCATAGCAGAGAAGTGGCACTCTAGCTAGCAATAGCAGAAACCTTCACAGCAGCTAAATGGTGTTGATGAACTGGAGGGTATTTTACCTTTGTGTTGCTCAGTCCTGCTCTCAACAGGTCGCATGGCTTGACCACCTTTCTACACAATAATACTGCAGTCTTGTCCCCACTTACCTGGGAGTAAACCCTATTAAACAAGTAAAGGACTGCAGCATAAGGAAGGCTCCATAGCCCATAACTATGTGACTCTTACGTGGTTAATGTGTCTTTAAATGGTTCAGGAAAGGGGATTTGATGCAGCTAATATGTGCTGGGACAATTTTTTTACAATAATTATTGTTACTATTTATTAGTCCCCTATTCACAAATGTGACTCAAAGCAACATACTACAAAGTATAAACACTAAAAATAATTACAGCAAACAAACCAATACACCCCCCCCCAAAAAAATAACCCACCTCCATACAAATAAAAGACGGGTCTTACAGAACCTGCCCTATTAAAAGAGATACCTTGGTTCTCAAACTTAATCTGTTCCAGAAGTTCGTTCCAAAACCAAAGCATTCCAAAACCAAGGCACACTTTCCCATAGAAAGTAATGCAAAATGGATTAATCCATTCCAGACTTTTAAAAACAACCCCTAAAACAGCAATTTAACATGAATTTTCCTATCTAACGAGACCATTGATCCATAAAATGAAAGCAAATCAATCCACTGTACTATAAAATAAACAGTATTGTAGATGATAAAAATTTAAATTACTTTTTTTTCTTACCTGCACTGATTATAGTCATTGTTTGGATGTTTTTATCCATTTCTGCAGTCACACAGTCAATCAATCAGTAGTTGAACTGGGTTCCACACAGTCAGAAAAACAAATTAACTGAAAAAGCCTCAAAAACAAAAACGCAAAATAAACAGCGAAAGCAAAAGTGTCAAACTTAATCCATTCCGGAAGTCCATTTGACTTCCAAAATGTTCAAAAACCAAGGTGCAGCTTCTGATTGGTGCAGGCGCCCCGGAAACAATAGCTAACAACTGCATCAGACGTTTGGCTTCCAAAAAATGTTCGGAAACCGGAACACTTCTGGGTTTTCTTTGTTTGGGAACCAAGGCATTTGAAAACCAAGGTACCACTGTAATGAATCCAGAAGTACCCCCAAGGCTATGTAGCTTTAAGTAGCTGTGTAGCTTTAAGTAGCTATGTGTAAATATAAGATTGATACTGGGCTTGGATTCTTAAGTCTCACCTCAACTAGCTATCACTGGGTGGATTTCAGGAGGTTGGCATCTCTACACATAGGCCAGTGTTCTATGAGGTGGCTTGCTTCCCATGCTATTTGGCACATCCTCCTTGAAGGGCGTGGGAGCGTGCGGCTGTGCGCGCCCATGCGCAAATGCTATTTCTGGCACACTCCTGACCTGGAAAGCGCCAGAAATAGCTTGTGCGCATGTGCAGAAGCCTCCTCTGATCCGGAAGTACACCGGAAAAGACGCACGTGTGCACAAGCTATTTCCATCGCTTTTCCGGGTCGGAAATCGGCAGCTGCACTGCGCCGGTAAGAGCGGGCAGCGGGGTTACCCGGGGGCCGCATAAAAGAGCCTCAGGGGCCATATGTGGCCCCCGGGCTGTAGTCTGAGGACCCCTGGGGCCCTGGTGTAGACTATACCTATACAGTAAAGGTAAAGGAGTCCCTGACCATCAGGTCCAGTCGTGTCCGACTCTGGGGTTGCGGCGCTCATCTCTCTCTATAGGCTGAGGGAGCCAGCGTTTGTCCGCAGACAGCTTCCGGGTCATGTGGCCAGCATGACAAAGCTGCTTCTGGTGAACCAGAGCAGCGCACGGAAACGTCGTTTACCTTCCCGCCGGAGTGGTTCCTATTTATCTACTTGCACTTTGATGTGCTTTCGAACTGCTAGGTGGACAGGAGCTGGGACCGAGCAACGGGAGCTCACCCCATTGCAGGGATTCGAACCGCCGAACTTCTGATCAGCAAGCCCTAGGCTCAGTGGTTTAACCCACAGCGCCACCTGGGTCCCTGTTATACCTATACAGTACTGCTGTTCAAATTCTTAAAGTCAAAGTGTGGGTTCTCTGACCAATGGGTTACATGCTTTGAGGACTCTGCATTGAAATCAATGAGACTGAAGGTTACTAACACTGACTTCAGTGGATATACTCTCAGCAGGATGCAATCCTAAACCTGGGAGTAGGTCCTATTTAATTAAATGGGACTAACTTCTGAGGGCACAAGGAGAAGGGGACGTCAGAGGACGAGATGGTTGAACAGAGTTCTCAAAGCTAGGAACATGAGTCTGACCAAACTGCGGGAGGCAGTGAAAGACAGGAGTGCCTGGCGTGCTCTGGTCCATGGGGTCACGAAGAGTCGGACATGACTAAACGACTAAACAACAGCAACTTATGAGGCGGGTGGCACTGTGGTCTAAGCCACAGAGCCTAGGGCTTGCCGATCATAAGGTCGCCAGTTTGAATCCCCGTGACGGGGTGAGCTCCCGTTGCTCGGTCGCAGGCAGCTCCTGCCAACCTAGCAGTTCGAAGGCACGTCAAAGTGCAAGTAGATAAACAGGTACCGCTTCAGTGGGAAGGTAAACGGCATTTCCGTGCGCTGCTCTGGTTTGCCAGAAGTGGCTTAGTTATGCTGGCCACATGACCCAGAAGCTGTACACCGTCTCCCTCGGCCAATAAAGCGAGATGAGCGCTGCAACCCCAGAGTTGTCTGCAACTGGACCCAACGGACGTAACCTTTACCTTTAACCTTTGAGCAGACATAGCCAAAATTGCACTGCTTACCAATTGCTAAACAATTGTCTGATACTTTACAGCAAATACTTCTTGATAAGAGAGGTTAGCCCGAGAAGTGTTGTATCCTCACTTCAGGTACTGCATTATCTAGTAATGGTTCCTAAGGAAAATGCCAAATAGACACTAGAGTTTTCCATATTTGTTGGAGCAGTGACCTGTTCACTCTGCAGTTATACTGTCTGCATTGTGCTGAATTATTTCAATTACAGAATAATAATGTTATGGAATGGAATCTCGTGCCCTAGAAATAAGGGGAAAGAAGGACAGAGTATGTATTGTATCTCAAAAGGCTGTATGAGTTTATTTAATTATGGATTGTCATCATGTTGACCTTTTTGTTGTTGTTTAGTCGTTTAGTCGTGTCCGACTCTTCGTGACCCCATGGACCATAGCATGCCAGGCACTCCTGTCTTGCACTGCCTCCCGCAATTTGGTCAAACTCATGTTCGTAGCTTCGAGAACACTGTCCAACCATCTTGTCCTCTGTCGTCCCCTTCTCCTAGTGCCCTCAATCTTTCCCAACATCAGGGTCTTTTCCAAGGATTCTTCTCTTCTCATGAGGTGGCCAAAGTATTGGAGCCTCAGCTTCACGATCTGTCCTTCCAGGGAGCACTCAGGGCTGATTTCCTTAAGAATGGATAGGTTTGATCTTCTTGCAGTCCATGGGACTCTCAAGAGTCTCCTCCAGCACCATAATTCAAAAGCATCAATTCTTCGGCGATCAGCCTTCTTTATGGTCCAGCTCTCACTTCCATACATCACTACTGGGAAAACCATAGCTTTAACTATACGGACCTTTGTCGGCAAGGTGATGTCTCTGCTTTTTAAGATGCTGTCTAGGTTTGTCATTGCTTTTCTCCCAAGAAGCAGGCGTCTTTTAATTTCGTGACTGCTGTCACCATCTGCAGTGATCAAGGAGCCCAAGAAAGTAAAATCTCTCACTGCCTCCATTTCTTCCCCTTCTATTTGCCAGGAGGTGATGGGACCAGTGGCCATGATCTTGGTTTTTTTGATGTTGAGCTTCAGACCATATTTTGTGCTCTCCTCTTTCACCCTCATTAAAAGGTTCTTTAATTCCTCCTCGCTTTCTGCCATCAAGGTTGTGTCATCTGCATATCTGAGGTTGTTGATATTTCTTCCGGCAATCTTAATTCCGGCTTGGGATTCATCTAGTCCAGCCTTTCGCATGATGAATTCTGCATATAAGTTAAATAAGCAGGGAGACAATATACAACCTTGTCGTACTCCTTTCCCAATTTTGAACCAATCAGTTATTCCATATCCAGTTCTAACTGTAGCTTCTTGTCCCACATAGAGATTTCTCAGGAGACAGATGAGGTGATCAGGCACTCCCATTTCTTTAAGAACTTGCCATAGTTTGCTGTGGTCGACACAGTCAAAGGCTTTTGCATAGTCAATGAAGCAGACACTGCATAAAAAGTAAAAGATTTACCTTCAAATTATTCATCGTCAATTCTTTTAAATCAAAAGACCAGCAGATGGGCAGTTAGCAGTTCAACAAAGGCCCAGTGTCCTTCAACACCATTTTAATGCCTTTGTTCCAGTGAGAGAAGCAACCAAGAAACTCAATCACCACTCATGTGGAAACTGCAGGTGTTGTGGTAAAATTTACGCTGACACTTTTATCGCCTGGTAAAGATTTTGTTAGTCTTTAAATCAATTATCTCCACTTGGGGACATTTACTATTTAAAATAGCTGAGACAAACCAAATGTAATTGTTTCAACATCTGCCCCCTCAGGATCCTTCTGCTGTAGTTCTTCCCTGAGAGCCATTCAGTCGACAAATGCAGAAAAACAGATGTAACTTTACACAGTATTTGGTGGAAGAATTTAAATGGGCGAGGCTTTTCTACTTATTTTTCCTTTTCTTATTTAATTATTAATCAAACGAATATATTTTACTCAACCTAAAAATGTTGTACGAATCAAGTCAATACAAAAAGATGTATAACCCCCTTAGAGAATTGTTCAGTGTGACATGGATTTTTGTCGGTACAGCCTATTTCCCTTTCCTTGTATCTGCCAACCCAGCCTTTGCAGTTTTCATGGAAAGTCCTTCTCACGGACCCGTCAATGGGTAGAGCCCATTTGTCCTTAGGGTCTTTTGGCGGTTCAGTTGCTTTCCTCAAAGTCTCCTTCACTTTTCTGCATCAGCTTAAGACACATCTCTTTTACCTCCATTGCTGATTTCCTTTATTACTGGATATTGTGGCTTTAATTTAATAGTGTTGAGAGCTATTCGAATGGGATCCTATAGAACAAAAAGCGCTTTGAAATATAATACATAAATAAATACATGAAGATGGTGGCTGCTACAGAATAACTTCATGTTATGGGCCACCCAACCTCTGTTGAGCATTGTGGGATTCCAGGAGTCTTGGGCTGTGTTTCCTTCAGAAATTGGGCACAGCGGAGACAGCAGTGTCTTTCAGCTATATGGTTCTAATTACACATGCACACTTGAGTCTACTGTGGAGAGACAGAGCATTTATATCTCAGAGGGACTTGCTTCCTGTTGATGTGAGGCAATCTTACCTTTTGCAGAGTCTGACCACAATAGATAATATTGGGTCCAAAAAGGGGACCCAAGCTTCCCGCTTACTGAGCTATGCAATAAGCAATCAGACAATGGGCCTATTTTCCAGATGGATAGACACAGAGCTGGCCCAACCATTAGACAGAGTGAAGCAATCACTTCAGGTGTCCTTTAAGGGCAACAGACTGTTGGTTATTACAATATTTTGTTATGGTATTTTCACTGCCAGGGATGGAAAGAGAGACACTTTTGATATTTTCTACCTTAGGTGTCAAAGAAGTTTGACCTGTATTGGGGTGGGATAAGGTAGGAGGAATCATTTACTGCTTTTCCTTGGACACCAAAAACGTATTGGGCCAACCCTGGCTGGAAGGAGAGATAGGCCATATAACCCAGAACTGAGAAGACCTTTGCTTCAGGCTGTAGTTCACTAGAAGAACATAGGCTTAAAATAGTTCAAGTGCTCAATCATTGGCTTTTGCACCACAGGAAAAAAGCCAGGGAGCCTTGAACCAGTACCTTGGCTTTGATCCTAAAAGAAAGTTTATAATGTACCACCAGCCGTAGTGATCAATGATTACTTATTGTTGTCTACCTACAAGCAAAAGATGGTCATGCCTCTATGCCTAACCTAGCTCCCAAGGTTTCTGGGGGATTAAATAAGGAGGGAGAAGAACCAGATGCATCACCTTAAGATCCTTGGAGAAACAGGTGAGGCATAAATGCAATAGAATAAATAAATCTCCAGTTCAGAGCAATGTCACCCTATCAAGCACACCCTGAATGGGTATGGGATACTTGCTAACCTGCTCCCCTTTACCACTACATCATAATTCCATCCTTCACTAGATCTTCATGCACATGCACCGGCACATGGTTCTGGCATCGTGTTCCCGCACTGCATAAAACTAGTGATATAGTAACACACTGCTGCCATAAATCCACTGAGTGTTTGGTTGTTCCCTTGTCATCAAGGATTTAGTAGTCCCATTTCCACCCATTGACTGTAACATGCAGATAGAAATCTGTTAGGAAGATGTTACTAACATTTCCCTTCAGTTTATGGTCCTGTCAGCCTACAGGACTCAAGTGCGTATGGGAACACAAGGCATTACTCCTGCCATTTTGAGCTGCTAACTCACGGGATGGGGATGGGGGAGCCTAAAAAGTGCTTATGTTATGAATGTGCACATTTCATCATATGAATAGCCAGAAATCTGAATTTTATTAAAGCAGACAGGTCAATGGGCTCCTTTGTTCCTCGGAAACTGTTTGCTGTGGATATTCCCAGACCGATGAAATTAAGTAACTACTGTATTCTCAACTCGCTGTGAAAGGACAGTCATTTTAATCAGCAAACATTTATTATACCAAAAGCTGCCTGTCCTAATTGGGATGGGAAGCTCAATTTATCGCAACTACTCATGTGAAAGAAAAGGGGACAGTTTTAAAATCTGTACAAGCACAACACACATGCTTTCAACCACTCTATGCTTTGCCAAACATTTTGTAGGGTTAAGGGGCAAGTTACTTCATCAGTGAAGTATTTCTGCCTTCACAGCTTTTTTCGAAAACATGTTGATTTGAAGCAAGGTACTTTTAATTATATGTTGTGGCGGAGCAAATAAACATCTTTTAGAAGTTATAAGCAGCAAATCGTAAGATGCATAATTATTTTTAACCAGAATCCGTTGAAATCCATGGCATAATGCAGAAGAAGTGGAGCAAGGTGTTTTAAAGAGTTTGGCTACATGTAAACACCTGAAAGCCTGTCTCTGTCCCTACCAACCTTCAGGTACTGATATTTCCAGAGGGTGGGGGCCTCTCTTGATAGTTTCACCACCCTCAGAAGTGCAGGGAAGTGCCTGGAGACCACTTTTCCTGTGGCTGCTGAACTCTCTTCCCAAAGAGGTGTGTCGAGCTCAGGGGTCAGCAACCTTTTCCAGCCGTGGGCCAGTCCACTGTCCCTGAGACCATATGGTGGGCCAAACTATATATTTTTTGGGGGGGGGGATGAACGAATTCCTATGCTCCACAAATAAACCAGAGATGCATTTTAAATAAAAGGACACCTTCTACTCATTTAAAAACACGCTGATTCCCCGACCATCTGCAGGCCGGATTGAGAAGGCGATCGGGCCGCATCCGGCCCTTGGGCCTTAGGTTGCCTACCCTGGGAGTCTCACATCTTCCTTGCAAAGCTGAAGATGCATTTATTTACCCTGGCCTGTGACAGTTAAAGTACAGTGGTACCTCGCAAGACGAATGCCCTGCAAGACGAATTTTTCGCAAGACGAATGCGTCTTGCGATCTGATGGTGACTCGCAAGACAAATTCGTTTTCCGAGAAATTCGTCTTGCGAATCGCGGTTTCCCATAGGAATGCATTGAAATTTAATGCGTTTCTATGGGCAAAAAAAGAAAATTCAATGCATTCCTATGGGAAACCGCCATTCGCAAAATGAATTTTTCGCAAAGCGAATTGACTTGCAGAACGAATTAATTTTGTATTGCGAGGCACCACTGTAATTTGTTTAGTTGGACCCACCCCTTTTATATAGTCTGTTGTTGAATCCTGCCTGGGACCTTATGGTGAAGAGCAGGTAACAAATAAATAAATGCCCAAGTAGTTTCGTTGTCTTCTGGGAGTCAGTTCAGCTTTGTGAAATGTTAAACATACAGTGCAATCCTATGCATGTCTACTCCAAAGCCTTAGGTCTGCTGAGATTGACTGCCATGTGATTATATATGACTGTCACCTTATGTGCCTTGAAAAATGGGCCCATAACATTTCTGTTCCGAGTGACAGCTTAATTATTGAAACTTTATGAAGTTAGAAATGAACACTGAGACCAGCGCAAATGCAATAAAATAATAATTAAATAATGAGCTATTTGCCGACAAAACCCAGGAATGAATAAGCTGAGTCATTTTTTTTATCCTTCAGCAAAAACATGGTTGAATTTATTACTGTTGCTCTTGAGTGGTGCTACTATAACAAAGGTTTTGTAAACATTCCCATTTTAAAGTCCTGTTTCTGAAGATTAATTCTACTGAAAAAAATTGCTTCAGGTTGACAAAGTGGGAATGTCTTCAGAATGAATAGGCTATTTTAAAGGCTCAGCTAATTAGGAGACTGAGATTTACCAGTTTCAAGTGCATTTTTAAATTGCCTGATCACCACTTATTTTTCCAATTGGCTGGCCTCTAAAATTCACACAAAAAATAAAAATAAGAACCTCTTCATTTTGCACCAACTTGAAAATAGAGTGTGCCGTTTAAACAGAGGTATTTAAAAAGCGAATGCACATTTCTGACCAAGGGGGGAGGTATTTCACATGCAAGTACAGATGTGGGAAGATCCGAAAACTGCTGTCAGCCTCATGTGCAAAAAGTTTGCAGAGTTTATTGATCTGAATCAGATGCACGGCAAGCTTCTATGCTTGCAAGCGGTTTTTATCATATTTAGAGCCGTTTAGCAGGCCGGCAGGCGTGGTGATGGTTGCTATTACCGGTATAAACATCTAGCAAACCAGGAGGGAGGCGCCTTCTCGTTTCGCAAGGCAGGGGCGGAGCGAGGCAGGAGGCGTGGCCCGGGAGCTCTGCCCGTCCGGAGCCGGGGAACTCGATTGCAAGCGGGAAGCATGGTCGGAGGGAGCGGTAAGCAGAGTTGCGAGGAGGAGGCGGCGGCGCGCCAGGATGGAGCCGTCTGATGGCTGGGATCCCTACGGCCGCCCGGCCCGCCGGACCCAGTGGCTGGTCAGTGCCCTGGCATACCACTATGGGCTGGACCGGGGCGTGGAGAACGAAATCGTGGTACTGGCCACGGGCTTGGACCAGTACTTGCAAGAGATCTTCCACCACCTGGACTGCGAGGCCGAAGGCAGGATCCCCGGCGAGGACTTCCGCACCCTGTGCGGGGTGCTGGGGCTGCAGGCGGACGGCGGGGACGAGGCGGCCGCCGACCCGGAGGAATGCGCCGGCCTCTGCGAGGACGTCGCCCCGGAGCTGACTTTCCGGCAGTTCCACGCCAAGCTGTGCGGCTACTTTAGCGCCAAGGCCGGCTGCCCCGCGACGGGCCGGGGCGTCGCGGGGGTGGCGCGGCTGCCGGCCGGCAAGGAGAACGAGCACATCGAGACCCAGATCCGGCTCCGCAGCCCGCTGCGCCGCCGCCGGGAGAATGAGGCGGGGGTCGGGCACGGGCCGTCGAACAAGAAAGAGGGCGGCCGTCGGAGCAGCAGCAGCAGCAACGCGAGGGGGTCTGGTTCCACCTCGTGCACCTCCTCACCGTCGTCCTCGCCGTCCTCTCCGCCACCTTCTCCTCCCGGCCCCGGCTCGGATCGCCGGCTCGTGCCGCCGGGCTCGTGCTCCCGGGAGTGCTACGAGGAGATCGTGGCCTTGGAGCAGGCGGAGGACCGCATCGTCAAACTGGAGGACGAGAACGCTAGCCTGCGCGAGCTGGTGGAGGACATGAGGGCGGCTCTGCAAAGCAGCGACGCCCGGTGCTTGGCGCTGCAGGTGAGTTGGCCGGAGGGGGTTGGGGGGGGAGGCGGCTGTCCAAGCCTGGGCCCACTTCGTTGGAATTCAGGCAGAAAAGAGGTCATAGGAAGGAAGGAAGGAAGGAAGTGCCTGTAGGCATGTGCAAAAAAGTGTCTTTCTCTCAGCACCCTGTAAAGTCCCTGTAAAGTTTCATCAAATAGTTTTCAGATAGTTGAAGGACTGTTACATAGACAGCGCGCGGCCCTCTAGGGTTCTCTGGGCCTGGGAAATCTCCCCAGGCCACGCCTCCTCCACAGGCACGCCCACTCAAGGCCACGCCCCACAGCAGTGTCAGTTTCCACCTTCTATTCTGACTTCTCTTCGGATCTTATAGACCCCCTTTTACTGATTCCTACTTTTCCTGAGTGTTTTTACCTGAATGAAATGTGTCCTTGATTCTGAATAATGGCCCTCTTGGTTGCTTCTTGGACGAAGGAAAGAGACATGGATATGGGGGTGGGTGTAGAAAAACTAGCCCACCAAACAGGTCAACTTTTCATTTCTTGCTTCATGCGCTTTTGTCTCTGGTCCTGCCCAGCACTATCATGTGGCTGCCAGAAGGTTGTCTAGATGGGAAGGAGCCCCTTGATGTGAATGGAATTCAGAGCTCTGGCACAGGTGGTGGAGCAAATTTGTTTTTTGTTGCCCAGAGGGCAGGACCTGGAGGGAAAGGTCACCAACTAAAAGAAAATGGATTTTGACCAAACATGAGGAATAACTTTCAAACTGTAGCACTTGTCGCTGCTGTCACTCCCCACAAGTTTTCCTCATCTTCTCCTTCCTCAGCTCAGGGGATGGGTGGTCATAAATAGTACTCATCAGAGTTACTACCAGATCTGACTCCGCTATGCATAAGGTCCCTTACTGCAACTTGCAGACATCTGAGAAGGTGTAATCCCACTCTGTGATAACACAAGGCCTTATTAGCGGGAGCCCCCACTTTGTGGAGCTTCCTACCCAGGGAGGGCCCTCTGGCGTCCATGTTTCCTCTTCTTTTTCATATCAAAATTGTCCCGTTTCTAAAGCATTTTTGGTTGTGTGCATGTGTGAGTACACTTTGTCATTTGCTTAAAAAAAGACCCGCTGTGCCATTTTTATTGTTTTGTTTATATGTGATGATAGGTTGGAGCAACTCTTTTGAAAATGGAATATACCGGTAAATGTTTTAAATAACATTGAAAACTCCTGCCTGTGCCAACATGACTTCCTCTTCCTCTTTCCCGCCTCCCCACATGCACCCCCAGCTCTGTTCCAGAGGGTCCTCCAACTCCCTGGAGCAGATTGTGAGGAGTTCCACTGCACAGGCTGAAGCCTATATTCTCATGCATGGGCACCACTTGGATACAACCCAATAAAAACAAATGGTCATAAAAGCAGCTTTATCCTGTACTGATGTGTGGGTATATTTACTTTGAAGATAAACGTAAATACAAATTCAAAAAAACTTAAGTTTGTGTTCATAGTGATGATACAGTCTGCACTTCTACATTTGGTGCAACAAATCATACTATCAGGCTGTTAGTATGGGTACCCTGGTGCACTTCTGAATTTCTGGCAAGTTATTACATCAAAGTGTTTGTGACTTTGTGAGAGTCAAAGATACACAGAATACACTCTCAATTGTGTGTTCTGCAAGTTTGTTCTTGTATGGCTTCTAATGTGTTCATTGCTTAGCATGCATCATGATGACCCACCTTAAAAAATTTAGTACCATTCTGCTAAGATCCTAAGACCCTCCTGTTCACGGGTGATGCCTTGATCAGTTCTTGTATTACAAGGAAGCCACCCCATGTAATTGAAATGGAGGTGGGGAGGGAAAATTTGAGTACGATACAGTAAGCCCACAACTTACGCACTTAACTACAGCACATTCAGCTTTGCACACTTGGCTCTTTTTTGTAATTTATTTAAAAATAATAATAATTGGGGGCAGGCGTCTGGGGGAAAAAAGACTTTGGCAATCCCATCCACCACTGAACCCAACATGTTTTGACCACATGTGACTTTGGCTTTAGGAGTGATCCCCAAAATGTAACCCTGTGTAAGTTGTGGGCTGACTGTATTCATATTAATGTAAGAAAATGTAATGTACGGTAGTCACAGGTTTGTGCATAGGTGGCTATAGGAAGGAACGTAAAATGGCAGCAGTTTGCTTTCCAGCCTGTAACCATCACAAAGCAGTACTGTTTCTGTTCCACTGCGGTTTGGTTTCCACCAAATACTAGGTTATTTGTCTGATTGCCCACTATTTTAATGCTACTGTTAGATGTAAGCTATATAACATACATTGTTTTTACATTTCATTTACATTAGAAATCAATGTTAAAAGAATCCATTAATTATGTGTTGTTTGGGGACTTAAAACAACAGTGATGTTAACAAATATAGGTCATATTTGCTGACTGATTTCCATTCCTGACCATAGACTAAGATGCAAACTATAGCAATTTCATTTCCTTTTCTTGTTTTAATTGGAAATTTCTGACATCTATAGGTCTATGGTTCACTCTTTGTGGTACTTTAGCCTTGTTTGAGACCTATATGAGCTGCACTTTCTAAAACATCATAGACCAAAAGTGCATTTGAAACAAATTTGCTTGATTAAAGTGTAGCTTCTTTCCTTCTAATTTATATTTCTACCTTTGCCCTGTTGATTGTAGGTAGGATTGTGGAAGAGCCATGCTAACCATAAGAATAATGGGACCTGTTTTATAAGCAACCGGAGACAATTAGCTAACAGTCAGTCCCAGACTTCCAGGTGCCTTCAAAGTGTTCTAAAGGAGGTTGAATTAATCCGGAGTTCTAGGGATGGACAAATTGAAGAAGCAATTAGGTTCAACCAAGAACTGGAAAAAGAGCTGAGGAATTCTCACGAAGCTCTGGTCGCCCTGGAAGACTGCAACCGCAGTCTAAAGAGAGAGCAAGCGGAAATGAGGAAAAAGGTTGAAGAAGCACGGTATGCTGTCCTAAACAGCCTTGGAAAAGTAAAGGAACTCGAAGCTAAAGCCCATAAATTGCCACAGCTGCAGATATATATTCAGCAGCTAGAATCAGAGCTACAATATTATAGGTAAGCCTGAAATCGCCAAAAATAAATATCAGATGCAGCGTATATGTGTGGTTTGCAAACTCAGTTGTAAACGTCTTCTGAAATGTGGTGGGTAAAGAATTGGCCTCTACCTAGTTATTTTCTTAGTAGGGACTCTCAGCAAAGCGTCACTTATCTCCCTTCTAGTTAAGGCCACAGCAAGCATGATTGAGTTGGGAACAGGAAAGGCTATCAAAGAAAAGCCCAACATGCCATTGACAGAAATCAGCAGATGTTAACAATCTAATTTAGGAGACATTATTAATGGTCTTGTGGGAGTTGATGTTTAGAAAGGGCAACATGTAATCTAATGGGAGAGGCTGTTTTTTTTGGGGGGGGGAGGCAGAACCCACCAGCTGGTTATCATTAAGGGCCCTGGTTTCAGGCTGCATTTTAGCTTTATGTGAATATTTGTACAGCGCTACCCATTGGGATTCCTCATGTTTTGGCACTTCATGACTTTTCTTTATGCTGTTATACCAAATATTTCAGGCCACGCTTGAAGAAAGTTTCTACAGGAAGTTAAGAATGGTCATTTACATTGTTGTTTCTTAGGTTAGGCAACAGCTGCTTTGTCAGGATGATCTTCTAAAGTGAACTGCATTTGTGGGTTTGTCCATTTAAAACTAGTTTTAAAACTTGAAACTTAGTTATCAGTATGTGTTGCCATAACTGTATTCGCTAATCAAAACGGCAGTATGATGTGATATGTGCCAGCGTCTCGTTTTGCATATAGTTGTGAGCAATTATTCCCATTTCCCCAGTCGTGATGAAAAGAGCTAAGGGATCATAACACTACATGGATGTACTATGGAAGCTTATTACAATGCAATCCTATATGTATGCCTAGTTAGAAGGAAGTCCCATTCAGTTTAATGGGACTTGCTTTCCAGTTAAGTGCATATAGGATTTTTGCTTTAATGACTTGACTTTCTTTGCCTTACAGAAGTGGGGTGAAAATTTAAGGAGGAGTGAGCCACCTTTGCTTGAATTGTCAAAGGACTGTGGCTCACTGGTAGAACATCTGCCCTGCATATGGAAGATCCCTGGAATCTCTAGGAAAGATACCTGTTCCCAGGGCCGGCTCTAGGTAGAGTCCCGGTGGCGCGGGGCGCCAGGCTGGTAGGCAGGGCACTGCGCCGCAAAGCCGCGCGGAAGCCATGCTGCGCCCTGCGAGGGCGGGGGCGCTGGAGCGATCTCCGCCCCTCAGCGCCAGGGCGCGCGACCTGCTCGAGACTGCCCTGCCTGCTCCAAACCCTGGAGAGCTGCTGGCTGTTAGCATTCATAGACAGTGTAGTGATAGATGGACCAATAATTTGGTAAGGCAGATTCTAGTGTCCCTAAGTAATTTGACATACTAGTATCTTAAGTCCTAAAGATCTGGTGCTTGTATTAGCTGTATGTGCAGTGCCCTTCCAACATAACCGTATATGAGCTTTGAAATTTATTTATGCACACATGTACATTGGGGCTGTGTTTGGCACACTTATTTGCAGGTGCAGTACATTTTTTAGGACTGGACTGTAAGTGACATAAGTAGACTATAAATGTCTGCTTATAGTCCTTTTTTTAAGGTTAAGATAGTATCAATCCTTTCTCATGGTTAGTCAGTGCATTGATAAGCACTCTTAGGCTCCATAGATTCTGGAGAGACAAGCATCCATAGATATGTGTAGAATTATAACTAGTGTTTACTACTGTAAAGAAGGCATTTTGCTGCTTCGTTCTGTGCTCCACGGGTAAAACCAGATGATGACCCTCCAAGACAAAATGAGCCAAGGTGCATAGCTCTCATTATTGCTGACATAGTATACTTGGCTCTCCAAACAAACTTAATAGTGACACCAATCGTGGATAGTACCAATTCCATGCCTGGTAGCCACTAAATAGCCTTTCACTCAAGACGGACTAAATCAGCAACCAAAGCCAGAAGCAATTGAATAGACGGCTTTGCATTTTTTAATATACCCGGGAGCTCACTTTACCGTTTTTCTTAATAATGAGAACAATTACAGCATTAATTTGTATGGGGTATATCTGACCAAGCATGTTGCACTGAAATCTCATACAGCCCTAATGTAAAGAGGGTTGAGGGGGGTTGTGGGCCAAAGACCTTTTAGCTGGAATGGTTATTTCCAGTGTTATTTTTCTAGAAGAAGAGGTGGTGGAATTCACCATAAACACCTCCCTCGTTCTCTTAGAATGGCAATGGCACCCAGCTGAGAGGTGCAGGAATAGAGTTCCGGCTGAAAAAAAGTGCTGGTTATTTCCAAAGTGGCCTAAAGTGCATTATGGGCTTAGACCACTCAAACACACTATATATGTGTTAGTGTATTTATACAAGTTATTCAAAAGCGGAGATTTTGAAATCTCTGAGCAACTACAATAGCCATTTCCCTCCGTAACCTGACATTTCCTCTCAGAGCTTACAAGAGTTCCAAGTGAGTTATATGGGGAATCAAAGCTATTGTGTCCTGTAATTGTGAAGTAAAAGAAGTTTTTAAAATAGCCCGGTACCATTTTTATAAACACTGTATACATAATGAAACAGTTTGTTAAATGGTTGAGGGTTTTTTTAAATAAAAAGTTAATAAATGCTTTTGTCATTGGCAAGTGGATTCTTTTGACTTTCACCCCAATTTTAAGCACATTTCTAAAAAAATTAGTTCCATTAATTTTAGTGGTGGACAGTTCCCAGTGCTGTGTAGAATTGGGGCACTGTACAATTGTCAGTGGGACGCGGGTGGTGCTGTAGTCTAAACCACTGAGCCTAGGGCTTGCCAATCAGAAGGTCCGTGGTTCGAATCCCTGCAACGGGGTGAGCTCTTGTTGCTCGGTCCCTTCTCCTGCCAACCTAGCAGTTCGAAAGCACATCAAAAAGTGCAAGTAGATAAATAGGTACCGCTCCAGCGGGAAGGTAAACAGCGTTTCCGTGCACTGCTCTGGTTTCACCAGAAGGGGCTTTGTCATGCTGGCCACATTACCTAGAAAAACTGTCTGCGGACAAACGCCGGCTCCACTGGCCAGTAAAGCGAGATGAGCGCCGCAACCCCAGAGTCGTTCGCGACTGGACTTAACTGTCAGGGGTCCTTTACTTTTTACAATTGTCAGACGTGGGCGTTGACCAAGAGTTCCCTCTGCATCATTGTTGGGAGAAAAAGGGCTTGCAAGCGGGTATGTACTGGCCTTGGTACTGAGGGCTGAAGCTCAGCTCTAGAATCTTGCAAAGTTTTTTCCCCATTGTTTAATGGTGCATGAAATTCATCTTTTAAGAAAAGGGAGATTACCTGGTTACAGATCAATGGGAAATGAAGCCTGGGCTTGCCCAGGGAACACTTCAGAGAGCTACAGCAATATGACAATCTATGGCTGGAGAGTTTTATGTGTACAGCATGTGAGTAAAGGCATGTTCCTTGTAATAAATGATGATCATCTTATCTCAGGCCTGCTTGGAGGAAAATGTGAAAGCGTGTAATTTGGGAAATTCAGAATATGGCTTCCAATGCACAGTGTAGGAGGGCCCATAGAAACCTGGAATCTTTACTTCAAAAGAGAGAGGAAGTGAAAGAGGAAGTTTCTGTGTAATTTAATAAACTGTAGAATTGTGGAAGAAATTCTGTAGGAACCAGAATACTTATGTGCTTACCTCTGTATCCAGCTAGGGCAGGTGTGGCTCAGATCTCTGTTCACATTTTATTATTTGATGAGACAACTCTTCCCCCTCCCTTCTTTCTTTTTTATTTTTGGGAGCCCCTTTAGAAGCTTCAGAATTTAATGGCAGAAGAGGGGAAATGAAACAGGATACACACGAGCAGGCCATGCTTCCTATCCTGTGTGCTGCTTTGTTATGATGCCCATAGCAAAGAGAGGTGTAAAGCTTGTTTTGTATTAACAGCTTGCACATTTTACCACTGACGGAGTTTCAAAGCTTATGTTTTCAGCTGTTCTTTCGGCCGTTTTAAAGACTTGCAGAAAGCAGATGCGATTGACGCAGAGTCACCTCAAAGCCCTCCAGCGCCCAGACCTGTGCTTCCAGCCTATAGTTGAAAACATTCTGTTTGTTTTAGCTTTTGCTTCTTCTTACAAGGCCACCAGTCACTGTTTGCAGCTAATCCTTTGATTATTAGATTGTCTGCTGGAACTTCAGTCTGGGAGTGAATTACCCTTGTACTGGCTGGAGGCTGCGTTAACCTGAGCTGGATAGGACACAGTGAGAGCTATATAAAAGGAAGCACTCCGTGTTTCAGGGATCAGGATCATGTTTCTCTGAAGTGGGATGATAACCTTGTTTATTTGTGGTGCTGAGAAACTAGAGCACTTTCATGAATGTCCATAGACAGCATTAATTACTGTATAGCAAAATGTTTCCATTGTGGTTTTGCAGCACAGGAGCAACACCACCACTGCTACCTAAACTGGGTGCACGCCAGACATTTAAAGCACATGGCTTCTCCTGAAGAAACATGGGAGCTGTAGTTTGTCAAGGGTGCTGGGGATTGTAGCTCTGAGAGGGGTAAATGGCACCCATTTGCTCAGTCCACATGGCACTGAGGGAGGCTGGAGGACAGAGTCTGGAGAACAGATCACATGTGTTCCCTTGTCCAGCAGCTGGGCACTGTAGAACCAACATTTTTGTTATCGTTTCTGTTTCGAACAGTTAATTTATTTAAGAATTTACCCTTCCATGATGCTAAACTGTGAATATGTTGCAGGAGAGTACAATTCCACCCTAGTTTTCCCCCCCGCCTGCTTTAAATCTTGCTGTTCTTTTGAGTTTGTCTTTCGCAGCATATGCACGAAAGTTGGTTATAGCAGGAAAGCAAGTATTGCCTTGATCCCATGGAGACAAATCTCTCAAGTACTTTACCTGTTTAAAGTATCATGTTGGAAGTGGTCACAAATAGCAATAGGATTAAGGGTTTGGGGGAGTCCTCAACCAATATTCCAATTTAATTAATTTAAAGCCAGAGGTGGGCAGAATAGATAATAATAATAATATAATTTTTTATTTATACCCCGCCCATCTGGCTGGGTTTCCCCAGCCACTCTGGGCGGCTTCCAACAGAAAAATAAAACACAATAGTCTATTAAACATTAAAAGCCTTCCTGAACAGGGCTGCCTTCAGATGTCTTCTAAAAGTCTGGTAGTTGTTTTCCTCTTTGACATCTGTTGGGAGGGCGTTCCACAGGGCAGGCGCCACCACCGAGAAGGCCCTCTGCCTAGTTCCCTGCAACTTGGCTTCTCGCAACGAGAGAACCGCCAGAAGGCCCTCGGTGCTGGACCTCAGTGTCCGGGCAGAATGATAGAGGTGGAGAGGCTCCTTCAGGTATACTGGACCGAGGCCATTTAGGGCTTTAAAGGTCAGCACCAACACTTTGAATTGTGCTCGGAAACATACTGAGAGCCAATGTAGATCTTTCAAGACCAGTGTTATGTGGTCTCGACGGCTGCTCCCAATCACCAGTCTTGCTGCCGCATTCTGGATTAGTTGCAGTTTCCGAGTCACCTTCAAAGGTAGCCCCACGTAGAGCGCATTCCAGTAGTCCAGGCAGGAGATAACTAGAGCATGCAGTAGATGAGAATCTACTGCTGGATTTGTGCAGTCTATCATGGATTTCTGACTTAATTGTTCAGCAACAGCGGCAACTCTTCCCCCCCACCCCAATTTAGGTTGCTGCAATTAAAAAAGCTTTTTTGGGGAAAAATGAATGGATTTTTGTGAGAAAGGACAGTGAGGTTACTTCTGGCACAGAAGGACAGTGAGCACACTAATTTGCATTTGGCTTCTGTTGGTAAACCTGTGAGTTCTAGGGAGGGGGGGAGCAAAGTAGATATTGCTAGCTTGGAGGCATGTAGACGTTACGGGCTTAAAACACAGCAAGCTCCATTAAATCACCTCTGGTGTCATGACCTCCACCTCCTTGATCCAAGAACCAAGATCTGCAAGTTTTCTCTCTGATCCTTAAGGTTTCTCAGTTGTTGTGCCATTCCTTCCATTGTATTAAGAGAATAATCTGCCTGAGTTCCCCTGGTGGCTTTCTGTTATGCTAGCTGCCATTTTGGAAGCACCTAGAAGAAGAGGAGCTTAAGGAGTCTCCTCCTCCACAACAAACACTCAGTGAGGTGAGTGAGGCTGAGAGACTTCAGAGAAGTGTGACTAGCCCAAGGTCACCCAGCAGCTGCATGTGGAGGAGCTTGGAAGTGAACCCGGTTCACCAGATCACAAGTCCACCGCTCTTAACCACTACACCACGCTGGCTCTCAGCAGCTACAGCAGCTGGAGACCTCTAGGAGGCGGTTTTATATTTTAGTCTAAAAAAGTAAATAAGATAGGAATCGTTGCCTTTGCCCACTCCTGTCAGCACACTGTACCCAGAGCTGCTGTTTATAGCCAAATTGGCATACACAGGTCTTTGTTGTGGGCCAGAATCGGTCAAAATTTTGAGGAGCTCCACCACTGCATGTCCTTCTATAAGTTCTGCCTTCTCCACAAATTTCATTCCTTAAATTTCTTTTCAGTGAATATATTCAAGAAGGTGTCGAATTTTGTCTTCTCTTAGAACAATTCCATACTATTTTCATCTTACTCAAGTGGGACCTGAAACAAGATGTTGAAGTGTGGAGTACTCCTGTCCAGGTGTACTCCATACCCTTTCCCAGGAGAGCTGGATGTTTAATGAGGAACACTGAGACACCTGCCTTAGGCAGCAGATCACAAAGGGTGGTGGATTATGCCCAGCCTATTTGCCACCCATAGACCTGCCCTGACTCCCTGCCACTGCCACCAACTCTCTGACTAGCTGCTGCCTGCCCCCACCCCCGTTGGTGTTAGTGCCATGGCAGCTATCACCACCCCCACTAATAATCTCCCTCTTGAATGTGGCTGGATGCCATATTGGCTGCATAAGGATCCATACTTGGAAAATGAGTTAGCTATTGGTTTATATAATGTACTGATAAATTGACAATGGTGCTGTGCGCATGGATGTTTTGATTGCTGTCTTTAAAGCTGAAAGAGAAATATGGAACTGGGAAATGAAAATATGAATACTTAAGAACAGCTGACGTGGCTACCATAAATACAATCACTTTCAAGGTTAGTGGGAAAACACTGTATGGGTGTTGAACGAAGCATAGATTTCTCGCTTTTAGTTTGACATTTCAGCTGTTTACAACAAACCTCCAGCCTTTTCTAGATGATTGCACCTCCTTTTTTTCTTGCCACCCTCATCCCCTCCATTGTTCCCATCGTCTGAGTGTAGTTTATAATTAATTTGCATGCTGAACATCAAAAAAGAAAAAGTGATTTCATGATACGTGAGTGCATTTTCTGATCTGTTAACTACAGTTATAATGTTGAGCTGTAAAGAGTATCCATTATACTAAGTTATCTAGAATAAGGGATAAGAGTGTATTATGTGTGAGCTAATCACATTTTCAATATGCCAGCCTTATCTATTGTTGTCCTTATCTGTTTAACATGACAACTGGACAAAGCAAAACCTACCCTTCACAAGCCTTTTCAGTTTTGGAAATTTTATGGAAGTTGCATTTTGTTACAAAGCGTGTATTTTTAGGTAAGATTGCTAGACTTCTAATTAAATCTCCCATTTTCTCATTTGTTCTTTGTATAAAAAAAGGCTGGGGGGCATTGACTTAGTTGGGTTGGAGCAATTCCATGGAGGCACAATATAGTGTCACCCACTGTTCATTCAATCAGTTCTACATTTGCACAGTCTGAGAGATTCCATAAGCCTGTGTGGGAGCTGTTTGTTGCACATATTGTAACTGTCACTTAGCAACCTGCATTGTGATGCACACCTTCTCTATGCTAAATACTAAGGCTGTGGAGCAGTGGAATGGAAAACGGGGACATAAAAACCTTGCAGGCCAAAGGATCAAGGGAATTTTGTCAGTGTGTGTGGTACATTCTTCACCATAACAAAGAATCTTACAAGGTTCTGCCTTAAAAAAATAAAAATAAAGTATGCATATATCAAGAATTAGAATGCACACCATGTATATTTCTTCTCTTTTGTTTTCTGAATGCCATTTTCAGTTTATTTGCTTTTATAACCGTTGCATTTTGTTTTGTTTAGTATTTTAAGCTAAGTTCTATTTTGCGATTAATCATGTACTATACCAGTGCACTGGGTTGTATACGGTGTTAGTTGGAATAGTCCCATTTAATGGACATTACTAACTGGAAGGATTTTTTTTATTTTGTTAATAACTTTGGTTCATCAATTTCTGTGGGTCTTCTCTGAGTAGTCGCTTGAAGATAAGTAGCGAGGTCCAGTTACGTTTTTCTGTTGACTCTATTGCTTGTTGTATTTTTCTTCAGGAAGCGATCTTATTTATGCAGCTGATGTTTCCTGTCTTACATGTGTGAACTGGAACTAACAGTGATACAGCATCACAAACCTAAACTTCCATGTTCTTCACATAAAACAAACACAGTATATATGGTTTGTGATATAAAGAATCTAAGTAAAACAAAAGCCTTTCCAGACTTTAAGCATTTTCATGATACCAGCTGTATCATGCTGAATGCACTTGAATAATACCAAACTACAAACACATGGCAAGTTGATGAAGATTATAAATGATGGAGCAATTGCAATTGCAACATTGCATTGTATAATACCAGCTCTGCAAAACTATTGAAAAACTTGCACCCCTCCTTTTAGGCAACTACTACCTTCTTGTTTAATAACCAAGGGATTTTAGCACTCTCACTCAGTACCCATATTCACTGAAAATTTGGACAGTCCCTGCAACATCTAATCTATGTGTCCCTACCTGTGCAGCTGAAAATGAGCCAATACAGTCATACCTTGGGTTACAGGCACTTCAGGTTGCGTCTTTTCAGGTTGCGTCCCGCGCCGAACCCGGACATACCCGAACGGGTTACTTCCAGGTTTCAGTGCTCGCGCATGCGCAGAGGCACTAAATTGCGCATACGCAGAATCGCCGAATCGCAACCCGCACAGATGCGGCGCTGTGGGTTGCAAACGCTGCGGGTTGCAAACGTGCCTCCCACATGGATCATGTTCGCAACCCGAGCGTCCACTGTAATGGCTTTTAGCCCTGATTAAACTTTGAGAAGTCTCTGATAAGTTAATGCTCAAGAGACCAGGAACACACACAGTAGATGTGCATGCTATTGATGGAGATGCTTGTGAGTTTCCTGGGTGTACAGAATGCTGGACCTTGGGCCAAATGCATAAAAGTGATCCATGTGGTCTTGTGACTGAATGGTCCTTTGAAAATGCACGTTCCTGTGAAATAAAATTGGTTTACTGAAAGCAGCCTCTTTAGAACCTACTGAATGCTACTATGTGTCTGTGACAAGCTATGGAAAGTTTCCACATTCCAGGTACTAGCTGACAGCCCCTATCATTGACATGGATGGATGATAGAGGTGCTAAATACTAGGTAGCAGGTGGCTTTGGAAAAGAGATTCTTTTTTTTGCCATAGAACAAGATTAAGGTTGAGTGCTTTGTTGTGATGGAGTGTTTGTTTTCATAGTGCAGTGATTTAGTGGCGACTCACGACGTCACATTAGTCATAACACTGAGAAATTGGCACACAGTGCGTATCTGCTCTGTTTTTTATTCTCTACTCTTGACACGACCCCCAACCCAGTATACTTGGCACTAGTTCATATAACACACTGGAGGTATTTAGTAAAACATGTTGTGAGGTTAGCCAACTTTTAAGGTCCGGGAGATTTGAGTTTAGCTACTGGTTGCTTGAGTTAAGAATAATTGAAAATTCTTCACAGCAACCCAGTAGGTCTAGCATTGTGTTTAATGTCAGACTTGAAAGAAGCTGTTGAAGATGAAAACCAGCCTTTGGCCACCTGGTGCCAGCCAGATGTTTTGGAAAGCTGATGTAAACAATCCAGCTTCATGTAAAGCAAAGGCATCAGCTTATGCCATTTTGGATTGTAAATAAGAGAACACAGTGCCTAGACTTGTACTCTACTTGGCAATGAAACTTGCTGCAGAATTAGGTGGAGGAAGTTGAACTCAAACCCTATGCATGCTGATAGCACTATATAAGTAATGAAAGTAATACTGGGATTTTGAAGAGTCACCAGACCAACTTCAGCACTGGAGCAAAGTGGATGTCCTCGACAACTTCTACCCAAGAAGCCCAAAACAAGATTCAAAGAGGTTGGTGCTTCTCACAAACATTTGCATACACACAAACCAGGCTGCACATGCAAATGTTGGCATCTGTCTGGCTCAAGAGACAATGCAGTGCTCCAAGGCTGGGCAGTGTGTATGGAGGTCCTAGGCTGCCCAGACAACAATTCTCAAAAAATTGTAAGATGGCTTTTCATAAAAGAAAAGTGAGTTGCTGTGGAAAGGGATGGAGCCCAAAGTTCATTCTCTTCCTCAAAATACTCAATAGCCAAAGTCCAGATTCTGGTTTTTTTCACCTGCTTTTAAATAAGTGTGATAGCCCGGTTTGCATGTTTATCTCTCTGGACTCTCTCTATTCTGGTAGCAGGAAGTATACATCTCCTCTATCCTCTCCCAGCCCCTCAATTCCTGTTTTCGATTTAAGCAGGTGAACTTGAGGGTGCAACGTTAATGAATTTGTGAATCATCAGATGGGTCTATACAGGCTGTGATTTGTATTATTATGTGAGTTAATTCAAATTCTTCTCTTTTCCACTCAAGAAACTCTTAGCTGGCTGCTTGCATCCTGATTCTGGCTTCATTTCTGCCCTTCAGTGGAGCTGGATTACTTCATGATATCCCTATGACTATGCTGTTTCTTCCATTCTTTGAATGCTTTGTTTCTTTTCCCTCATTTCTTTTAACATAAAAAGAATATGAAAAAAAAAGATAAATCCAGAAATAGCAGGGCAGCATCTTCAAAAAGGGACATGGTGTAGAATTTCATATAAATAAAACACTACGTTTTGCAAGAAGATGGATTGTGCAGGGATTCAAATCTCCCAGGATGTAGAGTAGTATTAATCATTGGCGAAGTGTTCTTGAGCGGACAAACCGCATGTGAACAAATCATTGCAGTGAATCCTTATGGGATGATACCTATCAGAAAAGCTATGATGAATGTGTACAGATAGAGGTCATGCATTGGGAAATGGTACTGGAAGCAGAAGAAACC
This sequence comes from Zootoca vivipara, assembly GCF_965207765.1. Classification (NCBI taxonomy): domain Eukaryota; kingdom Metazoa; phylum Chordata; class Lepidosauria; order Squamata; family Lacertidae; genus Zootoca; species Zootoca vivipara. Next base: position 75,891,819 of record NC_142584.1, on the reverse strand, counting down.
ACATTTGCTATTCTCTCCATTCTTATTCTAGTAGCTTGTGTGCTAGTTAATGTTTGGTCGGATCTGGTTGCAGCACACAGCAGAGGTCATGCACTGGAGAGCCCATGTGGTGTGGTGGTTAGAACTAGGACCTGAGAGGCAAGAGCTGAAATCCCATGAAGCTTGATGGGTGACTTTGAGGCAGTCAGTGCCCCTCAGCCTAATGCAAGCATAGGCAAACTCGGCCCTCCAGATGTTTTGGGACTACAACTCCCACCATCCCTAGCTAACAGGACCTAGCTAACAGTGGTCAGGGATGAGGGGAATTGTGGTCACAAAACATCTGGAGGGCCGTGTTTGCCTATGCCTGGCCTAATCAATCTCATAGTTGCTATAAGGATAAAATAGGGGGAGGCCCTCTCCCACCACCTGCAATCAGGTAAACTTGGCTCTGCTGGGAGGAGGAGCCCCTTGCTTCTGGGTGGGAGGCCCAGCAAGCTGTCTTTGATCACAGCCCTCTGAAACCTGGTGCCTGGGCTTACAAAAATAAAAACACAAAAAGCTATTAAATTTAATGGGCAGTTGCTAGGAAAACAGAGAACCTTTCTGTGACTGACCAGGCCGAATATTGTCTTACACACTGTCCCCTTCCAATATGTACCAAAGAAAATTCTGCTTATTCATTCTTTTTCTGTTGCTCTCTAGCTGAGAACTATTTCACATTTTCTTGTCTTAGAAACCCTGGGCATTTTCTTTTTAAACTTAGAAGCTTATCACAATCAGGCTCGAGAAGCCTTATTGTAGACACATCATGACAACAAGTATATAATTGATTCTGAAGTGAAACTGGAGCAGACCCATTGAGCAAAGACACCTTTACCCCCAAAGTTGGAACAGTTTCCTTAAAACATCTTAATTCAGAATATTGATTTTGCCAAATACTCTTAAAAGGTTGCGGACCTACTTGCAGCATGCCCCATAGGCACAGTCATGAAGTGATAATGGGTGGAACAAACCTGACACAACTTTATGGAGTTAAGACTTGGCCACAACTTTATTCATTACAGATTTAGGTAGGCTTTGGCTGAGGCATTGGGTGTGTATCCTATATCAGCCTTCTGTGGGAAGGCTGACGTTTGGACAGGGTCATGCCTAGGTTATGGACCACCTCAAGACACAGGTCAATTAAGCTGGCCCTCCCCAGGCTGATTCCAGAAGTTCTATGGCACTTCTACACCCGCTTGGCTTCAGGACTGAAACTTCTACTCAAACCCCTTTACCGAGGTACCCTGATATTGGTTATAGATAGAATAGCACCTGATATTGGACTGAAAAAAATCTGTGTTTTGCTTTTGCAAAGCAAAGAACACAATAAAGCATCCAGTTCTACAAAGATCGCCTCCTGTCTTCTTATCCCTTGCATGCAAATCTGATTTATTCTTATGGATTAAAGTCTGATTGATACTGGAGATATAGCAGTAACCTTTTAGATCATTGAACAGACCTGAATGTCCTGTTTGCCAATGTAAAGAAACTTTGTTTTTGATGAGAGCCAAAAGTCATTGGTGTGCAGCCTGCACGCTTTCTGACTGCGAGGTACCCTGATGAAACTTTAATGCCATTTGTCAACAGATATCCTTTTATTGTATACAGGAAACAAGCAAGAGTTAGATAAGCTAAAAATAATCCTCGGGCTCAGCAGGGGATCCATTGGAAAAGCCCACATGTGGAGGCACAGAACATTATATGTGGAAGAGACTTCTGAGCTGATCCCCCCAACCTGCCCCTCTGTCCCCTCGGGGTTCCTTTATAGATGAAGAAAAGATGATAGTAAAAGGCCGGCAGGGAGAAGAGAGTGCAGTTTGGTTCATTACTGTGAAAAAGAAGCTGTCAATGTGTCACTTTCTTTCATTCTTCCTCCCTCGCCAGGCCTTTCTTGATCCAGGGAATGGAGACTTAAATCAAACAGTCAGGATGAATGATGAAACCACACAGTGTGTGTAAAACAAAACAAAGAAGAAGAAGAGGGCAACCAAGAGCGGGGCTGGATGTGGGGCACCATCTGGAGGCAGTGGAGAACAGTCATATGATTGTTTCCTTTATTTCGCTGAGGGCAGAGTCTGGTAGTTGAAAGGACTTGGTGGGGAGGCATTCCCTTGTCTCTGTGTAAAAAACAATAGCCAGGCCTTGTAAAGCCCCGGCATCTTCGAAGCATAGGTACTGTTTTTTTTATGGTATGATAAGACCAGAGGAGCAAAGAAGTAGCATTGCCTATCAGCGTTGGCGGGACAATGCCATCAGTTTTTAAAATGGAGCCTGATAGGTCCTTCTGTGTAGACTCTTACTTGGTTTTGTTTCTATTTATAGTTGTACCTCCGTTTACGTAACCCTCTCATTACGTACACGGCAAACCTGGAAGTATTTTATTGGGTTTCGCCGCGCATGCACAGAAGCGGTCCTCAGGTTGCGGAAACCTCGGGATCCGACTGGACCTCTGGAACAGATCCCATACGCAACCAGAGGTACCACTGTATTTATTTTGCAAAGACATTGGTTCTACTGGGCAGGTGATTGACCTGCAGCACCAGCAGGTTCCTTGCAGCTTATGCAACCTGGTGCAGAGGCACATTTAAGGGAGTGCGGCCCATTTGCCCACCCTGGGCACCGAGTCAAGAGGGTCCAGCAGGGGGCACCGCAACAATGTCTAAGGATGGGGAGAGCACAAAATTTTGGCATCTCGGGGCACTGCTGAAATTTTGATGCCCAAAGTCTGCCATTTCCTGGTGCCCTCCTTGTTCAACTTGTACATTTTCTTTTAGTCCAAAACACGTGGAAGGCACCAGGCTGGCAAAAATTGGTATATGCTATAAAGATTGCTTTATGGAGATGTTGCAAAATAGAGTCTCTTTGCAAAATCCTTTGCAAGCTGTAAGTGCAATGTATGTTCTAAATTGCCAGTGGTAATAATCATAATGTTTCCAAATAAATAAATAAATAAGCACTGAAACCTCCTTGGGAAAATGGGGTTGGGAGACTGGGCCTTGCAACAGAAGAGGCCCCAACTCCAGTAGCCACCCACTTAGCCTTTGAAGGTGCCTGAAGCTAGGCCTCAAATAATGTTCTCAGCACGTTCACACAAGCAGCCCTCCCTCAGTTTGCAAAGTAGTTCATCAGGAGTGTGTCACTTCCTAACGTTAAGAAACACTAAGATTAGAAGCCTGTTGGCGAAGTTGCCAGAATCCCTTGTGTGTTGTTTGGAGATCAGGACTGTTAATTTACATTTGTTTATTTTCATTGTTTGCTGACCGTTTTTCATACATTTTTATGGATGTTTTGGGTTTGTGAAGTTTTGAGGGTTTAAAAAATTATGATTTGCTGAGCTACTTGGAAGGGTTCTGTGGAAAAGCACATTATAAATGTGATAAATTGAACAGGGTATTTTTTTTACCTCTTTTTAATGCATCTGTTGATACCACAATGAACTGTGTCATTATGCAAATATGGCAGTTCTGTGGCTCATAGTTTCCTCAACTGTGTGCGGTCTAAACTCCCCTCATTATTGTTCACAGCCTGCCTCCACTGAGCAACCAGCAGAAGGACTTTTCCTGTGTTTACATTCAGCTTCCACAGATCCTAGCTTGCTATTACTTAGCAACAACTCATTTAAGACAAACTTGCAAGTTTCCAACCACGCTATTTCCAAACCATGGGTTATGAAGCTAGCTTGTTCATCTAATCCAGGTTTGATTTAAACCACAAGCCCTAGTTTGTACATAATAACAAACCAGGTTTTGTGGATATTGAAAGTAAACACAGTAGTAGGCATTTTGTTTTCTGTTCTCAGGTTTTATATATATATAAAAATAAAAGGCCACTTAAAAAGTAGAAGGTTATATTTAACTTCCTTCTGCCTTTTATTTTTTTTCAAGATTTGAGAAACTTATTTAAATTCTTTCTTGACTATATTAAAGGCAGTACTGTTAAAAGGATGAAAGAACAATCATTTGCAATGTACTGTATTCTCTTATTCATCTCAGAAAATAACTGAAAAAAATTATATTGTCTTGTTGGGTTTATAGTTTCCTGTTCTCTTTATGTGCATGTCCCTCTCTGTGTGTGAACAAGTCATACACATATATATATTCATAAAATAGATGTATGGATGCACACACAAAATATTTGTGTATGTGTGTACACATTCGGTAGACAGATAAAATATGGTCCACTGGTAATTCTGCATAATTTTGGCTGTGTTCCTTGCAGCATATTTATTAATTTATCACTGCTAGAAAAAACTCTGATATTCCATATATCAATATGTTGTAAATATTGGCTAACCTCCCCCCCCCCAAATGGCATGCATAGTTTTCTGCCTCTAAACAGGTTCAAATATCAGGTTCAACTTTCCTTTTTAATTTCTCAATGTAAAAATGAAATTCCTTAGCATTTTAAGGTACTCATTCTTGAGATCCATGTTGGTGCATATGCCAAGATCCCTGTTTGGGGCAAGTCTTCTTTGGTCAGAGAACCACAGCAGAGATATAAAATCACAAAATATGCAGCAAAGTAAAGCACGGAAATATAGGTTGTTGGACCTTTAAAATATGCCCCTCCAAGTGAGTTGCAAAATGTCCACTTAAAAAGTTTTTTTCCAAAGTTTTCTCAGGTTTTCCCCCAGCATAGGAATGGTATGTTAAAAATTGGTTTACTTACAAACTCTTCAAAGGTCAGGTTCATGTGCTGCAGAAAAAGTTGCACAGGCAGTAAAACGTAGCTTAGCTAGCAGGTGATAAAAGTTCCTAGTTTATTGGTATGGGAACAGGGTGAGCTCCCATTGTTCGGTCCCAGCTCCTGCCAACCTAGCAGTTCAAAAGCATTTCAAAGTGCAAGTATATAAATAGGTACCGCACGGGTAGGAAGGTAAACGGTGTTTCCATGAGCTGCTCTGGTTCACCAGAAGCGGCTTAGTCATGCTGGCCACATGACCCAGAAGCTGTCTGCGGACAAACACCGGCTCCTTCAGCCTGTAGAGCAGGATGAGTGCACAACCCCAGAGTTGTCCGCAATTGGACCTAACTGTCAGGGGTACCTTTACCTTTACCTTGAAAAGTATTGCAACCCTTTGAAGTTTGGGATAAGAGTGAAACCATAGTAAACAAAAATGGGGCTAAGTTGTTCCATGCCCTAGTTAGATGGATCGTCACCTGTGGTGCCTTAAGAACAAAAGGTTACAAAGGCTGTTGATATAATTAAAAGTTCATTTAGTCCTGCCCTAAGGATGTAGATACGGTAGATGTGTGGCTCTTAAAATTGGATTTCCACAAGAGAATGCAGCCCCACACGGTTGCAGTCCAAACCTCAGCAGGGTGTGCACTTGTTACCGTGTTCACCAGAGTTATTAGTCTGGAGCAGTTCTGAATTCCTATGTCTTCAGAATCACAATGCGAACTTGCATATTATGACTTCTATATGGAGGAATCTCTCCTTGGCAGCTGTTACCACAGTATGCCTAGTTCACGTGCAGCAATTTGCCACATGGATCAAACCGTCTTCATATCCCTTCAAACATCCAGAAAGGAAGATGGTATGAGCATTGCCAAATCTGCATGTTGAGCCACTGCACACAAATGATTTCAAATGTCATATACATGTTGGTCATTGTATGCAAACCAGGCCTTAGAGAATGCCTCTAGACATCTTGAAACAAGTTTATATATGGTCATTTCCTCCCCATGTTAAACTCTTGGCAATGATGGCAGAGCCCTGCAGATAATATCTGGGTGGAGTGGTGATGGAGAGGGTTTCTATTTTGTGCGACAGGGATATTTAATGCTTATTGCGAACATTCAAGATGAGCTGCTTATGAAGTATTGCTTATGTGATGCTCCATTGACTGTGCTTGCAACATAGAACAGGAGTTAAGTAAAGATCTATTATTTCATGACAGGTGAGTTGAGCATTCCCAATGAATGCATGCCCCACATTACTGTATACCGGTACTTAGGACAAGTTATTGATTTCAGTGGAAGCACGTGGAAGAAACCAGTTTTGCCAATAGTTGGAGGTAGTATAGTTGGAGGTAGTATATAGTAAGTCTTTTATGAATTGAGAGACACGGTCAGTAATAATGTTTTGGGGAAATGTTATATACTATGGGGTACCGGTAGCTATCCTAAGCATTTCCAGTACAGAATCTATGAACCACTACATCAGCATGCATTATGGTGTATAATGGTCTCCCAAAGTCTGATGAGAGGTACTAGTGAGTCAGTTTGTCCAGTCTCTGTGAATAAATAAATACAAATCTTTAATGTAAGTATAACTCTTATTATTCAGTGGGACCATGAAAATAAAGAAACAGCCTGGAGGCTTTATAATATATAGTTTCTTTTTCTTTTTTTTTAAGTGCCTTTGGGTCCCTCCAGCCCCATGTATAAGATCACAGTCTGGGTTTATTATGATACTGTAAACAGAGGAAGTGGTCTGTCTATTCAGCTAATAACTACGAACAGCTGGCTGTCTAGTGTCCCCTGATGCAACTAAAGCTGGAAACAAAAAATAAATAACTTGTGTCCAATTTCCATCCTGTATGGGGCCACCATTTTGTACGTTCCCATCCACCAACATTAAACTTTATGTGTCCTTGTAGTGTTGTATCATGGCAAGAACAGCTACAGTGGGAAAATTCCATGAACTTGTGAAATTGCTTACTGAGCAGCCTTTAACACAGATCACAATGCTCACACTATTAACCTGATAATATATCAGCAGCCCTTCACCAACACCATAGACTGATATACGACTACCTTTAATTTAGCTCATTTGTTGTTCTTATTATTATCCCTACTGTACCTTTTCTCCAACATAATTATTCCATTACATTGCCTCACTGTGGGTTTTCCTTATTCTGTAGCCTCCTTTCTTACTCATTCTGTAGATGTAGAATATGCCATTTTTTCAAAAGTTGGAATTTATTTGGGGCAAAGCAACCTCTCAAATAATTAGCAGGAGATGCAGATGCAAGGAGACTTTTGTCTTGGAATCCTATTAATGTTAACATTCGAATTCTAAAGTAAAGTGTGAGGGAAAAGTGAAGCTTATGTTGTGTTGTCCCGCCCCCGCTACTGACATCTTTGACTTTAGAAGAAACTAAATTGCAAAACTGACACTTCCCTCACCATCTAGAATATTTTTGCTTGGTATGGAGAGCCATTGCTATGTTAGTTCTCTGAGCAAGATAATAATTAATAATAATAATAATTTATTATTTATACCCTGCCCATCTGGCTGGGTTTCCCCAGCCACTCTGGGCGGCTTCCAACCGAATATTAAAAACAGTACAGCATCAAACATTAAAAACTTCCCTAAACAGGGCCGCCTTCAGTTGTCTTCCAAATGTAAAATAGTTGTTTATTGCCTTGACATCTGCTGGGAGGGCGTTCCACAGGGCGGGTGCCACTACCGAGAAGGCCCTCTGTCTGGTTCCCTGTAACCTCACTTCTTGCAATGAGGGAACCGCCAGAAGGCTCTTGGTGCTGGATCTCAGTGTCTGGGCTGAATGGTGGGGGTGGAGATGCTCCTTCAGGTATACAGGACCGAGGCCGTTTGGATGTAGAACAGGCAATGTTATGCACCAAACAAAGTGCCTTTTTATTTGATCTTATGATCCTGCTGATTTTCTCATTGTTGTACATTCTTGCTGCATGGTGTATATTTTTTAAAAAATCTTGATTGTTTCTATTTTTATCACTCTGTGAATTGTACAAGCCACCTGGAAAGCTAGGGTGAACCCTAAATCAGTAAAGACAGCTCATTTTCAAACAAAATTCAATCTGCGAAACCCCAAAGAAGGGCACATTTGATATATTGGTTAGAGTGACAGACCCTTGTTGATATTCCTCCTCAGTGATTGGGAGTAGGACCAGGAAACGTTTGCTTCTGTGTGTGGCATCCCCATATGGTGAACTGCTAGAACATGGGTAGGCAAACTAAGGCCTGGGGGCCAGATCCAGCTCAGTCACCTTCTAAATTTGGCCTGTGGACGGTCCGGGAATCGGCGTGTTTTTACATGAGTAGAATGTGTCCTTTTATTTAAAATGTATCTCTGGGTTATTTGTGGGACATAGGAATTTGTTCACCCCCCAGAAAAAAATAGTCCGCCCACCCACATGGTCTGAGGGACAGTGGACTGGCCCCCTGCTGAAAAAGTTTACTGACCCCTGTGCTAGAACTTCAACTGAGAACATCTTCCTGGTAGTGAAGTATTTCTCATAGTCTACATTGCCCCCCACCCCACCCAAGGTGGTACTGCACCCTCCTGGAGAGTGTAATAAAAGGTGTGTTGTTGTTTTTAATTGCAGCAGGGAAAGTATTCTTGACTTCGATGTGTTTCCATGGATTCCGTGAATGTGGCTCACTGGTTCAGCTCCTGACCTGAAAGATGGTTATGGGTTCAATCTTGACACCCAGGAAGCTCACTGGGTGGGCCAGTATCTCAGTGTCCCTAATCTACTTCCTAGGGCAGTTTGTGAGGGAGAAAAATGGGAGGAAGGCATCTGCTCTAACCTACCCACCCCACCCCTACAGGCTGCTATTTGCTAACGGCGAAAAATATATGGATACCTATATCTGTTGCTGATTTAGATTGGAAAAAGTAGGAGGAGGGAAGGGGTGAAGTTTTCCTTTCTCCTATGTACCATTGGTGAAAAGCAGCTAGGAGATCTGTGGCTTAGTTATTTTTCATCATTTGTCAGATTTCTTTCAAATTCATTCAGCGTGAATATATGTTACAGGGAATTCAGATTTGCCACCACATATTAGTTTATAGACTGGAGAGGAGGCAAGAGTAACCAAATTGCAGCACACAAGGTACTATAACCGTTTCTCCCTCTGTAGATTTAAGAAATACTTGCATCCCATTAAATGTAGCAGTTCAGGTTTTTTTTATAATTGTAAAGGGAATTGGTTTAGACGAATGCTGTAGTTTTGATCATAATATGCCCTTTAGAAAATGGGAGCTGATAAATGACTTCAGAATGATATATGATATCTGGTAAAGCCATTTGAAAAGGGAACAGTGGCAATGAATCACACTTTTCAGCGGTGTGGTTGCAAATATTGCATGTAAAGCGGCTCATTTCCCGTCGCATTCAGAATCAGCGTCCTTTGCTGGATTTTCCTTCCATGTTTGTTTCATTACTGCATTTTTATTTCAAGAGAATGGTTGTCTGTTTTCTGCGGCAGTTGTTGCTGAGCTCCATAGCTTACTTAAACAGACTGCCTACCAATTATATTTTGCTTAGAGAAATTTATCTGAGGTGTTTTAAACACATGTAAACCTCATGTGGGTACCATATTGCGGATGGAATTATAAATCCAGATACTGTAACTATCTCTCTAAAATATGGCAGACTTTGGTCATTTTCACTAATGGTCTGTATTTAAGTATACAAGATGGGGCTCCAAGCAGTTAGAGAGAATAATTTTGTCTCCTGAAAAGAAACCACTTTCTCTAGAAAACACAGATTCCCTAGCTTGAGCTTTGACCTTTAGGCCTGGGCAGGAGAGCAGTGAAGTATAGAAGAGGAATGTGACCCTGGGCCAGCCCCACCTACCCAGACTGCCTTTGGTTCTTTGGATTCTGGTCACTGTTGCTTGCTCTGAGCCCTTGGGACTGTCAGTGCATAAAATAAATAATTTTGTGTGCAGAATCATTGTTATTCATGTAATTGTTTACTTTTCACAGAATTTGTGGGTTTGATACACAAAGACAGAGCAGCCTTTGTGCTAAGGTACTCCCTGGTATACTGAGTAGGGCCTAGCTTTTAGCGTTTTTATATTATCTGAGCAAAAAAGCCTATTGCCAATCTGTTTAACAGTAACGATACTTTGTGAGCTATCCTTTGATCCAGCCTAACTTTTCAAAGGGCTCAAGTAAACAGGCAGATGTTTTGAGTACTTGTATTTTAGCTATAGCTTCGCACTCCAGTAATGTTCCTTTCTATTATTATTGTTTCATTTAAAATAACTTGCATTGAAAAATAATGTGGGATTCGGGAGGTGACTCACTGCAGTCTGTGCTGTGCTCCTGTTTTTTTGTCGCCAACAGTGTTTGAAATGAAGCAGTTGCAATACAAATGCAAGGCGTCTTCAGAGGAGATTGGGGCAGAATTGTATGTGGGTAGCGCCTTCACTTATTCTGGCAATAATTAAACATTTTAATTAGAATTTTTCAGTCAAAAACCTGGATACCTCACAACTAAACAAACAAAATATCCTGGAAAGTTTCCGTTAATTTACAAGGCATGCCAATGATTTCCATCAGACAGTTCTTAATGGAAGTTAAAATTCATTGTCGGCTAGTACCGTAGTTTCCCCTTAGATTTGAACTGGGATCAGTTATAGACTGATGTGTTCATTCTGGTGTTTCCTAATTTTTGGACAGGACAAACATTAAACGCCCTCCCTCCGACTCTCCTGATGGAATCCAGATTTCTGAATGCTTATGGGATGGCATCATTAATTCCTTAAGGAAATGAATTTACAGCTGGCTTCAGTTACAGACAGCAGTTTCCCTCCTCAGAAGCATAATTTCTTGTGAAATATTTGTATTTACATTGTATCCTATTCAACTTGCTTACTTGTAAATCATGTTTGATGGGAAGCTGTTGTTATAAGGGCAGTTAAAACTATTGGCCTATAGTTCCTAAAGGAGGAAGTCCGATAAAATAAAACTTTTTATTTTAAAGCTTATTTAGGTTGCAGTCCTGTCCACATTTACTTGGAAGAAAGCCCCACTGAACTTGATAGGACTTACTACTGAGCAGGCATCTATACACATTAAACTACCGGTATGTGATCTTCCCCCCTGTACCCCCGCCTCTCTCTAGTGACCATGTAGACCCAGGAGATTATTGGGATTTATAATTGTTGAGAGTATGTGAGTGAGTACTGTGACTACCATAATCAGAAAGCATAGACTGAAAATGTTAAGATACAGGGTTGTATCCAATAAAGTACGTTTCCGAGCACAATTCAAAGTGTTGGTGCTGAAGCCCTAAATGGCCTCGGTGCTCAGTTGGTGCTGAAGCCCTAAATGACCTCGGTCCAGTATACCTGAAGGAGCGTCTCCACCCCCATCGTTCTGCCCAGACACTGAGGTCCAGTGCCGAGGGCCTTCTGGCGGTTCCCTCGTTGCAAGAAGCCAAATTGCAGGGAACCAGGCAGAGGGCCTTCTCGGTAGTTGCGCCCACCCTGTGGAACACCCTCCCATCAGATGTCAAAGAGAAAAACAGCTACCAGATTTTTAGAAGACATCTGAAGGCAGCCCTGTTTAGAGAGGCTTTTAATCTTTAATTGATTATTTTATTCTTCTGTTGGAAGCCGCCCAGAGTGGCTGAGGAAACCCAGCCAGCTGTGCAAGTAGATAAATGGGTACTGCTGTGGTGGGAGTGTAAATGGTGTTTCTGTGCACTCTGGCTTCCGTCACGGTGTTCCATTGCATCGGAAGCAGTTTAGTCATGCTAGCCACATGACCTGGAAAGCTGTTTGTGAACAAACGCCGGCTCCCTCAGCCTGAAGGCGAGATGAGCGCCACAACCCCATACCGGTGGTCACTTTTTACTGGACTTAACTGTCCAGGGGTCCTTTACCTTACCTTTACCTAGGGAAAACCTCAGGGATGATTGGGAGGGGAGAAAGGGGGGGGTGTTGCATTGTGGAAGCAGAAGTTGTTCATTCAAGCAATGACTTTGTTGCATGCAACAACACATTTTTTTGAGAATGCCCACATTCATTTCTCCATAGTTAAAAGTGAAAGGAAATGCAATATTCAGAAAAGATAACATATTCATGTTGGGAGGAAAAAGTAGTTCTCTCCTTTCCATATTGTGATGTAGCTTTATTGGTTGCTTTTGCATCAAATGTTACCTTATGATTTGTAGCTTGAATTACATTTATTTCAGGTTTTCCTCCCATCACTGTGGCTTCCCTTTTCCAAGTGTTGTTATTCTGTTTTCATCCTCCTTTCCTCCTTTTCCGGTAATTGAGGAAATTACCGAAAAACAGGAAAAAGCTGTATCTGGGAACTTGCAAGGTTGTCAAAATGCATTTTTAAAAACAATTTCCTAAATTCATGGTGATCCTACCGTTTTGAGCTGAAACTCAAATCAGAGGAAGTTGCGATTTGCAAATGATGGATTAGAACTCTGCAGGACAGGCACCATTTCAGATTTTATTGATGGGGGCGAGGAGAGCAAAAAACATCCAGGGACAGGAATATTCTCAGCAAGGATCAAGGGCTGACTCTTGGTTGTGTTGAACAGTAGGCTTCAAAAAGTAGAGTTTTTAAAAGCATGTCTTATGGCTGATACATAGTGACGTTATCGACACCGTGATTTGTGCATTTGGCATGTGTACCTGGCACATGGATCCATTCCATTGTTATGATAATAGTTGCTCAGCGTATAAATTCAGAGAATTGGCTAGAAATCTTGGCACCCCTGAAGAATAATTTAATGGGATTCTGAAGCCTGGGAGAAGGCCCTCCTCTTTTTTTCTCACTCCCACTTTCAGCAGTGGATTGTGTGAGTGGACTCCTCAATGCTGTCAGTGCATGAGAGACTGTTTGCTCTTTCTCTCGGTTCCTCTTTGCCAGGGGTAAGCAAACTTTTTCAGCAGGGGGCCGCTCCACTGTCCCTCAGACCTTTTGGTGGGCCAAACTATTTTTGGGGTGTGGGTGTGTGAACGAATTCCTATGTCCCACAAATAACCCAGAGATACATTTTAAATAAAAGCACACATTCTACTCATGTAAAAACACGCTGATTCCCGGACTGTCCGCGGGCCGGATTTAGAAAGCGATTAGGCTGGATCCGGCTCCCGGGCCTTAGTTTGCCTACCCATGCTCTTTGCATTAGCTCACTGACTGCTGATTACTGACTGCTCCCATAGGTATTCCAATGTGACCCTGTGATGCTGAAAGATACATACTGCCACTTACAGTGGTGTACCTAGAGGATGGTCAGGTTGGCCCCTGCCAAGGGCGGCATGAAAACGGCACCTCTCTACACTGGCTTGGAGTGACTAGGAGCCCGTCCGCCTGCTCTCCGTGCTTCTCCTCTGGGCACCCAGTGTGCTGGTTCCTTTGGGCGCCTGGACAGAAGAATCTAGTTGCTGTTGTAGGCCGTTGCAGCAGCCCTGCGGGGCCCCCCTCCCCAATTGACCAGTGGTGCTATTAGAAGTGTTAGTGGAGCACCCAGAGGGGCTCAGAGGGAAGAAAGAGGGGGGGTTGAGAGTTGCAGCAGGAGGGAAATAGAAGGGAGGGAGAAAGGAGGCAGAAGGGATAGCAGTGAATAGAGGGAGGCAGAAAGGTAGGCAAGCAGACGAGAAGCGGAGGCAGACCCAACCCCAGTGGCCACAGAGGAAATCACTGGTGGAACGCAAAAGGCGACGAAAGTAAACTTTCTGCGTTTCTGGTCACAGTCTCTCCTGATTTTGGTCAAATGTCATCTACTGTGATTGCAAAAGGTTTTTGAAACTTGCTCTCCCCTCTCCTTTTGCCCTCTTTATTCAAAAAAGAAAAAGCCTATATCCACATTTGTGATTTGGTCACGCCTCCTTCGGCCACATCTGCTTTCATGTGTGGCCCTAACCCTGCAAATGTTGCTCGTGGGTCAATGTGGCAGCAATGTATGGTTGATTGATTCGTTAGAGTAATGCATTAAATATTTCTGATCAACTAAAAAAGGTGCCATCAATTGAGCAGCAGATTTTAAGTCCTGTTTAATGCAAGTACATTTATGTACCAATAAGTGTGAGAAAAGGGGGAATTCCTCTTCTCAGATGATGCCTCATGAAAAAGAAAGTATGCACTTTTCTTTCTTTAGAACAGTTGTAAAAAAATGTGTTTGACAGATTAATAATTTAATAGTGTGATATAATGGTTAGAGAAGGTTTCAGGAACCTGTGGCTCTCCAGGTGTTGCTAGAGTACAGTGGTCATAATCACTTACTGTTGGCCATGCTTGCTGATGGGAGCTCAACTCCAACTACACCTGGACGGCCACAGGTTCCCCATTGCTGAGTTAGACATTGTCTGGGGAGATCCAAGTTCGAGTCTCCACTCGGTCATGAGCATCTCTCAGCCGAAGCTTCAGGGCTGTTCTGATGGTAAAGTGGAAGGAGAAGAACCATGTGTGCGGCCCTAAGTTCACTGGAGGAAAGGCAGAATATAAATGTTACCATGAAATAATTAAGTTGTTATCTGTTTAATCCGATGATTACCTTAGTGATATTGCCTATAGTTTTGTAGCTGGCTGACTCGGCCTATTTCAGTTTCTATGCTGGCCTGTATTATGTTACAGGGAGCAAACATAGTAATTACAGATAAGCAAGATATACCTTGGATTAGATAATATTTTTGGTTAAAAGACACATAATGGAGAGCAAGTGGGCTTGTTGGCAGACATGTCTCCTCAGCTCCTGTCCTTCGTGAACATGACAAATGTTTAAAAATCACACGTGATTTCAGTACAGCACGGCCTACTTAATGGCTCTAGCCTGAAATGAGTTCTTATCCAACATCTCTTGACTGTGTGACAGTGACTATTCACAAGGAATGCTAACCCTTATGAATAATATTATAGGGCCATTGTTGTTGGAGAGAACAGAACAAGCTGTTTTCAAAACTGATATAATGGGGCAAAATTTCACCAACAGTAGCTAATGATGCACTGAATGAATTGAATGAATTTAAATGAATGAGCTTAAACGAATTTGAACAAATCCTATATCTAATTTTTTTCAACTAGATTTAATTTATTCTGACTGTCCAATATATTTAAAGTGCCAGTAAAATGGGAAGTACTTTGAATGTACTCACTGAATTCTCCCCCACCCCACCCCACCCCACCCCCTTTAACTTAACTAGTTCTGCTTCCAACTTCTCTGCTTCCAAACTCTGGCACAACAACAACAACAAAAAACCTAAATAAACAAACAAAATCCTGGGACAAGATATTGCTACATAATTTACCATCTGTTTCTGGTTTCTGACAGTCTGCTAGGCTCCACGGAATCTGGATGAAATGTACTCCTGAAAGGATTTGTATTTTAGCTCCTAGATGAGGATTTTTCAAAACCCAAGTTGAAAGCAGTCAGCATAAGAAGCCTTCCAGCACTGCCTGATTTCCAAATCAAATCCTCTTTCATCTTTTTTTTTTGAGCCCTAACTCACCTATCCCCCATTAGATCATACCAAAATACATTAGACCAATGATATGGAGACCTTTGATTTAATTATTTATTAAGGAATTCCTACATTGCTTTGGCCAAAAATTGGCCAAGACTTGCCTTGAAAAATAACAAATGGCTCCGGGTAGGTTTCATCACTGCTACATGTAACATAAAAAGGTAAAGGTAAAGGGGCCCCTGACCATCAGGTCCAGTCGTGTCCGACTCTGGGGTTGCGGCGCTCATCTCGCTCTATAGGCCGAGGGAGCCGGCGTTTGTCTGCAGACAGCTTCCGGGTCATGTGGCCGGCATGACTAAGCTGCTTCTGGCGAACCAGAGCAGCGCACGGAAACGCCGTTTACCTTCCCGCCGGAGCGGTCCCTATTTATCTACTTGCACTTTGATGTGCTTTCGAACTGCTACATGTTTCTAATTCGGTTCCATCCTTGACATATGATGAAATATAAGAAGACTCCGTTTAATAATGAAGCAAAGCCAAGATGGGTGGGAGAAAAATGAACGCGAAAGCAATAGTAAGCTTTATTTACAAACCCGTTCATTGGTAATTGCTTAGAGCAGTTGTCTCTTGTCTAACTAGAATTTCAGACCCAAACCCCATTCTTATAGGTATTCTACCGTATTAGAAGAAGCGAGGGAGAGGAGAGAATGTCAGTGGCCTGTAACTTCCTCATGCAAGACCGCAGCAGCCATTTTGTGGCATAGCTAAGGCATAATCACTTAAAGATTTATAAGCAGTACTTAAGTATGCCAGTCTCCAAGAGTAGTCCTCTGGAGGAATATAGATTGAACCCTGGGTTTAGACAAAAGTATATGTGTATCTATTGGGCACTGAAACACTTCCCCAGATTTTTCTTACTCACTAGTTTGTGGAGTAGTGCAGTGTTTCTCAACCTTTTTTGGGCCACGGCACACTTGTTCTATGAAAAAAAATCCCGCGGCACACCAACTCTGTGCCGCCCTATATTTGGTTTAGTTTGGAGGGGAGACGTAAAGCATGCCACTGAAGAACTGCTGCGCGGTAGCCAGGCGGACCCACCAGGCGCTCTCACCTGGGTTGGGGGGTGGCGAGGGGCCCTCTCCTCCCTATCTTTCCCTTTTCCCCTCACCTGGGGGGGGCCTCCCTCCTTTTCCTCTTCTCCTGGGGCGGCTGGGGTGGCGATGGCTGCGGCGACGAGGCAGGGCCGTCGCGTGGTGGGAGGTCCCGGGCTTCGGAGCTCTTCCCAGCCGCAGGCGGGCTCGCTGGGGGGCTTTAGCTGCTCCCCGCTTGATCCGCCGGGCGATTCCGATGCCCACGCGGCTGCCGCGGAGCCCAGGGGTCTGTCGATCCTCCAGCCGGGCGCTTTCGGTGTCACTCCGGTGGGGTCGCGGGGGGGGCCTCCAGCGGCTCCCCGGTTGATCCGCCGGGCTCACTTGGCGCCCGCGTACCGGCGGCGGCGGTTCCGGCGGTCCGGAGGCTAGGCTGGCAGCATGGGCACGCTGGTTGCTCTCAGGAGCTTCGCGCTGCCGTGCCGCGCGCCATCTTGTCTCGCCGGAAGTCCGTCAGCAATGCAAAGCGCCCTTTTCCTACTGTGCCGCGGAACACCAGTTGAGAAACGCTGGAGTAGTGCATTAGCTGTAATAGGAGATCTCACTGAACTGTAACACGTACCTTAATCGAAGAAAAGGCTTCGACAATAAATTGTACTCAATTAGCAAAATGGAATGGAATTATTTTGAAGGCATTGGAACAAAAATCCTGACTTCCCTGTTATCATTATTAATTGTTGTCTGAATGATATGCTTAACAGCAGACACATTGGCTGCAGTCAGGCAGGGGCTGTTTGGAGAGAGGATGCTCGATTTTAAATATTAGCTTTAGATTGTGGTTTCTAAGAAGAATGTGCTCATGAATAGTTGTGTTGAAATTAGAGCTAATTTGTATTTGGCTGCACTATATGGTGACAAATTTCTCAGGCCCCTCGCAATGATGAGATGTTTCTCCTGTTCCTAAATTTTATTTTCTTTAGCCCCATTTATCAGGATATTTTTTAAAAAAAACCTCAGAAGCGATTTATCACAATGTAATCAAAGTAATACAGGGATGCGGATGGCGCTGTGGGTTAAACCACTGAGCCTAGGGCTTGCTGATCAGAAGATCGGCGGTTCAAATCCCCGTGATGGGGTGAGCTCCTGTTGCTCAGTCCCTGCTCCTGCCAACCTAGCAGTTCGAAAGCACATCAAAAAGTGCAAGTAGATAAATAGGTACCGCTCCGGTGGGAAGGTAAACGGCGTTTCCGTGCACTGCTCTGGTTCGCCAGAAGCAGCTTAGTTATGCTGGCCACATGACCCGGAAGCTGTACGCCAGCTCCCTCGGCCAGTAAAGCGAGATGAGCGCTGCAACCCCAGAGTCGTCTGCGACTGGACCTAATGGTCAGGGGTCCCTTTACCTTTACTCAAAGTAATATCAGAGTGACGCCTAGAGGAGAATGAAATAACATCATGCTCTTCTGTAAAATGCTACATAACACAAAAAATGGTGGATAGCTGCTGTTAACTGCATAGAAATAACACCGTTATTCAAGGTGCTTAAATTTGCAGTCTTGTGCACAGTTACCTAGGAGCAAGTCCTTTTGAACTCACTCAGACTTCTAAGGAAATAAGGATAGGATCCAGCTGAATAGCTTTAAAGTTTGCTAGCTGCTAATTTGTTAGGTTCCCTCTCCCCAGGCAGCTTTGGAAACTGGCCCTTGAGACAGTCAGAAAGCTGCTTCTCTTTCCCTGGGTCTAAACAGCTTTTCAAGCAGGGGGGGATGAATTGGCTTAAGAACAGAAGTGCCAAATAGCCAGGTGTCAGGGACGAGGGAGAGATTAACCAGAAAGTCAGTTTGAATCAACCCTGGATCCAGTCAAGTATGGGTGGTGTTACAGAAGCAATGGGTGGGGAGAGAAACGGAGCATCCTAAATTAATGAAAACCCCGTAGGGTTCTAAAAGCAGGAGTTACCATGAAATAGACAAGAGCCCCTTTCAGTATTAGCACCTGTGTTTCATTGTAGCACAGATGTCTGTATGAAGGAGGTCTTTGCCCATACAGTCATACCTCTAGATACGAATGCTGCGGGTTGTGTACAACACGGGTTACGAACGCACTGAACCAGGAAGTAACGGAACAGGTTACTTCTGGGTTCAGTGATTCGCGCATGCGCAGATGTGCAGAATGACATCACGCGCATGCGCAGAAGCACTGAATTGCGCAGCGAGCATGCGCAGATTCGGCACTTCAGGTTAAGTACTGCTCTGGTTGCGTACGGGGCTCCGGAACGGATCCTGTTCGCATCCAGAGGTACCACTGTATTGCGGTATGCCCAAAAGGTTTCCACAGAATCTGGCACATCCCATTGTTCAGTGTATGTCAGGGGACAAGCAGAACATCAGGATAGTGCTTGGTACAGGCAGCAGCAGCAACAACAACAACAACAACACAACATGGGAGTTAGCATCTGAAGGGGGCTCTTGTTGCTTCAGCTATGTAAGAGTTGCTTTATTTTATTGTATTTATTAACTTTGTATCCCACATTTTTCTCCAAGGAGCCTAAGGTGCCATATGTAGTTCTTCCCCTCCTCATTCAATCCCCACAACAACCCTGTGAGGTAGGTTAGGCTGGGAGGCAGTGACTGGCCCAAGGTCACCCAGTGAGCTTCATGATCCAGTAGAGATTTGAACCCTGATCTCCCAGGTCCTTGTCTGGCACTCTAACTACTACACCACACACAGTAGGCTTTAAGAATGGAATCTTCTATGCAATTTACGTGCCAACAAACCCCACTCAACTCAGTGGGACTTACTTCTGAGTAAGTGAGCATAGGATGTTAGCCTTGCAAGGCATTATAATGTATGTGTGAGAATCATATAGTGCTCTAGAGATCTGTGCAGGTTATATAACAAATGATTCTGTTGTGGAAGAAAGCTGAAGTCAATACGGTCATTTTTGTCAGAGAATAATGCTTTCAAAGAGCAGGAAGTATGCCTCTGAATATTATTACTAAAGAAGGCAATATAATTCCAGCAGGTCCAGTCAGTTTAAATAAATCCATTAGGCTCAAGTGCTCTGCATTTAATTTGCTGCTAAAAAGCACTATTTAACTCTATTTTAAGATGCTGTATAGAAAGGCTGAAGTTTCAAAATGTTTTTATTTCTAGAGGAAATGCCAGTCAGTCCACCATCTGTCTGCTTGTCTGCCTCCTAGTCACTCACTCACTCACTCACTCACTCACTCACAAAAAGGACCTAAGGCAGACTTCCTCAACCTGATGCCCTCCAGATTTTTTGGACTACACATCCCATCAATCGAGTCAATGTGGCCAATGCTGGCCAGAGCTGATGGGAGTTCAGTTTGATGCACCTGGAGGAAACCAAGTTGGGGAAGGCTAATCTAAGGGAATCACAGCAATGCAAGAACATTGTGGTGTTGAGGGGATGAAGCCTTGAAGAATGTTTAAACCAGTTGTGGTTGGTTTGCAGAAGATAAATTATTTCACCTTCTGCTGATCTTAGGGAAGGGGAGATCTTGGTAGACACAAGCAGCCCTCAAGCTTCATTATGAAACCAATTTACCAACTATTTTGAAGTGATAGTATTAAGCAAGTAATTCTTTAGTTGAGCAGTTTTCCATTAGAGAAGAACTGCTAAACCAATATCCTCAGATTTAATGACTGGAGGAAAACTATCATTGGATTGTGACATTATTTAAATTTAATTCACATCACCTACTGGCTTTGGCTGGATCAGACCAAAGGTCCAGCTAGTTCAGCTTTCTGTCTCCAACAGCCAAATGCTTTAGGAGCATGTTGGAAAAACTGAGCCTTTTTATTCATATCCAACAGCCAAATGCTTTAGGAGCATGTTGGAAAAACTGAGCCTTTTTATTCAGATCCAGCTACTGAAATTACAAGATGCTGGAGGCAAACAACCCAGGACAGTGGTATAGTGGACAGGGAATACAGGGAACGCAACAAGAACAATGATGTCATCTGCTGAAGTGGTATTTGACCACACCCACACCATAAATTTAATGCACATTTAAATTTAAGTATTGGGAACTGCAGTTTGTTGAGGGTGCTGGCAATTGTAGCTCTGTGAAGGTAAATTATAGTTCCCAGGATTCTTTGGGGAAGCGACATGCTTTAAATGTATTGTATGGATGTGACCATTCTCGGTGTAAGAAACTTGGGCAATTAGAGGACAGGCCTGACTTGGCACACAGTCCCTTTTTTAGGTCGCCTAGACTCAGTTAATTATTGACCCAAAGGCTGTTCAGGGATCTGATCATAGCTGACCAGGGATCTGAAGTCATGTCTTCATAAACGAAGTCCAGCAGGCTAACCATTAAACTACCCTTTGCCAGTTCACTCTATCAATAGTAAATGGGTATTAGGTTATAGGATGAATAGATAGATAGATAGATAGATAGATAGATAGATAGATAGATAGATAGATAGATAGATAGATACTGGTAGGTAGGTAGGTAGGTAGGTAGGTAGGTAGGTAAACACAGCTGCCTGCATTCCTTTGGGACACTGTTATGGAATTCTTGGGCTATGAGGACCCCCATGATATCAGCTTCTGTGTTGCAACATTTCCCACAACACTACTGCCCAGCCACTGATAGTCCTATCCTCTTTAAACACATAAGCATATATAGAAATGTACTTTTTATCCAGTTGGGCTAACAAGCCAAACTAATCTCAGTTTTTACGCTAGTAGCAGCTGCCTCGAGTTGCATCCAAACGT
The DNA here is from genome assembly GCF_965207765.1 of Zootoca vivipara. Taxonomy (NCBI): domain Eukaryota; kingdom Metazoa; phylum Chordata; class Lepidosauria; order Squamata; family Lacertidae; genus Zootoca; species Zootoca vivipara. The sequence goes on along the minus strand of NC_142584.1, from coordinate 75,870,819 downwards.
CTCACTGATAGTGGAATAGCCTTAATTAAAAGCCAATTAGTCATGGACATTACTTTGAGGTCCAACAATATGCAGTCTTCCTTGCTTCTAGATATTCCCTCTTTCAGGCTTCTCATTATCTTCAACACAAAAGCCTTAAAATGAATGTGGTCTATTTGGCTGTCTCTATGGAAACCTTGCTATACTGCATGGTACACACGCACTTCCCAGAGCCAAAATCTCCTATGATCTTTGCTCCACACAGACGTGCTGCTTATTCACTCTTTTTTGACGTTTATGAATACTAATGAAAAAGAGCCAAGCCCTTTTTTTGGGGGGGGAGGATGACAGTGGTTCAATGAGATTTATAGTGCTTGCCTTAGACATTTTTACATCTAAAGTAAAAAAAAAGTTAAACTGTTCATTAAGAACACACACACACACACACACACACACACACACACACTTGTGGAATGAGAATTTGTATGCAAAAACAGACGGCCCTATTTGAAATTTACCACCTAGATTGTGGCTTCCCCTCACTTTGTGGTGAAGCAGGTCTTGGAAATTTGCAATGGACTGGTACAGACATTCATGCCTATGCTTGACCTAGCATATGACACATCTGAAAGTCTCTCTTTTGGGAAGGGGAAAGATCACATATTTGGCAACCCAGCCAGATGGGTGGGGTATTATTATTATTATTATTACTACTACTACTACTACTGGCTATCTTGCTATATCCAACTTTTGTAAGATACTGAATTTAATGCTGCAGAATATATTAGGCAAAAACAACAAAACCAGTAAAATAAGGGCTCCTTGGTGTATGTGCTTTAATAGAGAGAGGGAAAGAATAAGAGTTAGCTAGCTAGTTAAAGCAAATAAGGCACTGTGGGTAAGTGGGGGGGGAGTAAATATCTAAGTAAATGCATCAAAAACCTTGTTTTTCCCTAGAACAGGGTTGTAACTGGGAGAGGGGCCTTAGAGGTCACTTAGGGGTATCCCAGGGCCTTGCCTAGAATTTTCAGCTTTCTATAAGGATGGCGGAGGGTGGTTCTAGCCTTTTCACTTATTGCAGCATCAGGAAAAAAGCATGTAGGCAATATCCACCCACATCTGGTTGGGTGCCCATTGGGAATGGCTGGGAAGAAATCAGGAAGGACAATAGTAATTGGAGTCATGACAGACGGAGCCAGTGAATTCTAGTTTTGTCCCCAACCTCACAGCTGAGTTCCATAGCTGCCAAGTTTTCCCTTTTCTCGCGAGGAAGCCTATTCAGCATAAGGGAAAATCCCTTAAAAAAAGGGATAACTTGGCAGCTATGGAGTTCTACAAGGGCAAAACTGAGACTGAGGAGCTAGGAGGAAGCTGACAGCCAGAGCTACTGCCTGGACTTAGTTGTGAGTAATAAGGCAGGCAAGGTGGGAGGCTGGCTGATGGCCAAGTGAGATTGGTGGGACGGTGCCCCACTTGCCCTAATGAACCAACCTCTGCTGCCCTCATGAATACTGACATTTGGACCTTCTCTTTGTAGCTGGCCTGGACATCATTTAACTCTTCAAGGTGAACATAACTCAACAGCCATGTATGGCAGCTAGACTTTAGGAGCTTGGAAAGTCCTGTTTTTGCTGTCTGCCTGTGACTGCAAAAACAAGTGAGTTGCCAAGCACCTGGAAGGATGCAATACTATCTCCAGACTTAGATGATGTCAGAAGGTACCTTCTCCATCCCATGTTCTTCTGAACAAGGCAATAATTGTTCACACTGAATCACTTCATACTGTCTGATACAAGTTCACAATATTTTTTATTATTGTTAAAATATATTTCCTTGATTTTTCAAAATAACATGGAATAAAACTTCAGAATAATATTCAGCTTTTTAAAAATATATATATCAAAAATAAATAAATCTGGGACTTCACCACCCAATGGCAGTCAGTACGTTCAAATCCTAAAAAGGTTAACTATATATGGTGAGAAGGGTTATTTTTCATTAAGACATTGAATGCATGGATAGCGTTCAACTCTATTATAGCCGGAATCCCCAGTGTGAGAAACCAAAATGAGCAGCAGGAACCATTAAACTGTGAAATGTTCAAATACATCTGTTAAAAAAGATTTTCACTCTGGCAAGTGATGCTTAGTGTTAAACTTTAATTTGTGGGGTTTTCTTTGCATGCCCAAACAGTGTTTAGAAACTGTTACAAATGCCTCCATATTGTTCCAGCTTTGAAAATTCCAGGTGAAATACAAACGTACTACGTACCTTCACTCCATAATAACTGTACTATTTTGTTTATTTGCATTCGTGGCAAGATACACCGGTAAAGGGCCCCCGGACGTTTAACGGTCTATTGACCCAATACCTCCCTCGCCTATTTCTTCCCTTGCTGCCACCAACCAGTAAGTCTGTGTACTGGTACACAATTGATTGGAATCCAGTCAGATGAACAGTGAACAAAACAATTGAGTTTATTTAGGTGATGATCTTACAAGCATAAAATTTATTCACGGTTTCTCAAATACGTTTACTTAAACTTAACATTTAGTATTAGTTCTCCCCCTGTTCCTCCCTGGCTGAAGTTCCCTTCTTATTACTCTTACAGATTCTGCACCTTATATACCCCTGCTTCTGCCTGGAGAGCGCCCATTGGCCATTTACCTCCCTGCAACTTAACTCTTGCTAGAACCCTAGAGGTGAAACGCCACAGCATTGCAGGGGCAGAGTTAGTTGTTGTTAGTATTTTCGGCAGGGGACTCTTTTTGATGCACTTCTAATTCTGCTGGGCCGTACAATTGCTGAAGAACATCACGTGTGTGACATTGACACCGCCCCCCAAATTGCCTTCGCGGGCTGGTGCCTCTGGGTCCAAGAGTCTGTGACATGGCCATGACTAGCAAATTATGGCTTTCCCATAGTGTCCAAACTGGGCCACTACTAACATGAACTGCACAAGCTGCTGTCAGCATATACAGAGCAAACTGTTCCAATATCTGCCAGTGCAAACATATCCTTAGTGAAGCTGCTTGGGTGTTATGTAGCATCCTGCCATGCAAAGTGCTTATTTGGCTTTCTCTCCATTTGGCTGTTTACCTTTGTGTGTTTTTTTCAGGTTGGAAGTCCTGAAGCACCAGCTTCCTTCACAAGGCAGCTCGGACCAGAAGACAGCAGTGGCTGGGGGCCAGTATGCCTCATCAGTTGTACAGCGAGATAGAAGTTCACCCACTGGAGGTGCAGGGATGTCAGAGAATGGTATGGAAACCTCTGTGTGCATGTGGTTACAATGGCCACCAGCTTGGATGGCATCAAAATAGGTTTAGACAAATTTATGGAGAAGGCTATCCATGGACCAGCCATGATGCCCATGCTCTGCCTCCACGGTCAGAGGCACTAATGTTTCTGAATACCAGTTGCTGGAAACATCAGTAAGGGAGAGGGCTCTTGTGCTTGGATCCTGCTTGCAGGTTTCCTACAGGCATCTAGTTGGCCACTGCAAGAACAGGATGCTCAACTCGATGGGCCATTGACTTGACCCTGCAAGCTCTTTTGATCTTCTTAAAGGAGTACACCATATAGATCGACCCATCTTTTTGAGGGGATCATTTTGTCTGATGATCTTCTGTATTAAGCTCATGAGGAGGCAGCCATCCCAAGGAGCAACATAATGTTTCCTCCCAAAAAGATGGCAGTTTCATTTGCACCGTCTTTCTTGAGCTTGATAGAATTTCTCTTTTCACCGGAACTAGTTGGGGCAATTTAATTCTAGTGGGTTTCTTCTGGCTTGCAAGCATGATGTGGTGCCGCTTGCTTTCAGATACTGGCCATGAACTTCAGGCACTGTCTGCTTCAAGGAAGCATTTTGCAGTCATTTTCCAAATGGAAACGCATCTGGCACATTATTCATCAACCACATTCATTAAGAGAGTGCTCTGTGTTTGTGAGTCTTTGCCTGTTATCTGACAGGATTGCATGCAATACAGAGTTCTTACTCATGTCTGCAGGCTCACCAGAACTGCCTCTTTTTCCAAAGCAGTGCTAGAGAGAAAAACACACTTGCAGTATTCCACTGCCACCCCTTTTCCAATTTGTTCCCCATTCCTGCTTTGAAATGCATTGGAGGGTTTCATGTGAGTTTATGCCACTGCAGCAAAGTGGCCATGGCGCAAGAGCTCCTAAAGGCTCCCCAGGACGACCTCACATCACAGTGCCTCATTCTGAAGAAGGACCCTGGGTCATTTTCTCAGAGAGTCATTCGTCATCAGCACTTCACTGTGGTGGCTTATGCTGTTTAAAGTTTAAAAATGACTTGGAAAACTTTTAAACAGTTGGCAGCAACCATTCTAGTCAGCAACAGACTGCTCCATGGCCAGCAGGCATTTCCTATCCCAGCTGTCTCCGCTGAGCAGAGGACAGGCCGCTGACAACAGGGCAGGGGGAGCAGATTGGCTGGTGGAAGCAGCAGATGGATGCCAACCAGTAACAGGCAGCCCTGTGACCAGCTGACAGCCGTGTGTTTGTGTGTGTGTGTGTGTGTGTGGTGAGGAAGGGCGATGTGAGCATCCACCACCCTTCCCAAACCACTAAGAGGGTTTCCTGAATAAGATCATAGTTCACCACTTTCTGGGAAAGCTAGAAGAGTCTAAGCCGAGTCCCATTTCTCTACGTTAAAGCACTGCTTTAACAGCTGCTGGCGGCCCCTTCAGTAGCTGAACACATTCGCGCAGAAGTGAGGAGTATCTCCTTGAGTAGTAGGTAGCAGACAGGATGAAGCACAGAGGGCAAGACTGTTAATAGGGCAAGGCTGGAGCATGATGAGAAATGTGTATGTTATAAAACGGATTACATGTGCTCAGTTTTATATGGGAAAGGGAATCCCAGACAGGCTGAAATCTCAAGTTGATGCAGCTCAGTGAGTGGGATTTTACTTCTTTCCCTGTCCTTGTTCCCCCATTGCTAACATAAGTTTAGTAATCTCACTGCCAGCAACAAGAGCAACATTTGAGGAATGTGTATTTACCATTTTCAATAGTTATGATTCAAGCTGGTGTTTTGGTTTTAAAAAAGTGATGCCCTGTGCAGGAAAAATGACAGCAACAACACTACCTTCCATTATCTGCCTCAGTTCTTTCTACTGAATGTAAACCTTGGTAGGGAACCATTTCAGGAATCACAGCAGACCTACCGGTAGTATGCATTCCCTTGTTGCCAATAAAAGGGAATTGCTTCAGTGACACTCAGTGACAATTATATTGAAGCCATTTCCTTCTGCTGGCAGCAAACGTGTGTAAATTGGGGGTTCTACACTCATTGAATGTTGCATGTGAATAACTGTACAGACATACAGCTTAACGACTTGTGTACGTAGGAACACAGATTGTACACTCTTTGAATGTAACATGGGAACACCCTTCTAGCTATATACATAAGAAGAATCTTTCGACCATGCTCCTGGCTGAGATGATGTAGCCTAAAACTAAGCTTGAAGTTTGGTGTGCTTTGACTAGCTCCAGAACACAGACATGAAAGTAAGGAAACTTTCCCTAGTCTTGCAGGATGAACTCCCGGTACATTTTACCACAGTGAAATCCCACAGTGGTTGCCTCTTTTGGTATTCCCTTTAGCTGCTGTTAATTCTTGCAGTCAGACAGAAGCAGTGTCAGTCAGCTTAAGAACTAATCAGGAGTGACAAGGTACTGTATCTGAAGGGGAGGCTTGAAATCTAAACGTTCAGCTTCAAGGTCATGCCATGTCAAACTAAGTGAAAAGCGTTGGCATAAACAACTGTTTGGTAAATGGAAGACTTGCAAATGAGAAATAATAACACTGGGTCATCTTTTAGTGTGCTGTGGGCTAACATGGTCAGCAATTTGCAGAACAAACCCATGCAGAAAAGGTTTTTCCATTCTTGGGCAGGGGTGAGGGACAAGAATGATTGTTTAGTTGTGCAGGCAGGAAGGCTGCTTATAAGTTCATGCCTCCTGTGTGTTTGTAAAGAGCTAAGCTGGGTGTCCACTGTGCCCCAGTGACTCCTAAAACAAAAATGTAATCTTGGAGGTCAGACTCATCATTGGCTTGTGGGCCAACCTTCTCTGCTTGATCCACCATTGACTATTCTCCTTTGAACTCTTATTACCAAGAAATGTAGACTGCTGCCTGGAGCATTTTAAGCTGATCTATCACCAGAGTGAGCTGGCAGGTGATGGGGATGGGGCAGCAAGGTGTTGGGAGGGCAGAGTCGTGAATGCCATGTAGTCTGCCCTGCCCTTCCCAACCTTTCCTACTGCCCTCCGGTGCAATGGAAGGCGCTGTAAGTACTGAAATAAGATTAAACTGCAAGTCTGGTTGGCAGCTGTACATGGAATTGGGGTGGGAGCAGGGGAGAGCTTGCCCTTTGCCTCAGGCAGCAAAATGTCTTGAGCCAGCCCTGCCTATCACAGCTAGAAGAGCAGTGAGGATTTGTGTAGTGCCAAAAGAGAGAGGATTTATGAGGGAAAGGAAGACATGTGGGGCAAATTTGCATCCATAGCAATAAGGATGCAGGTTTGTAGTACAGTATTCTCACTCTGTAATTCAAGAGCATACGATACTGCTCTTTTCTGTTATTATCCTGCAGCCCTGCAGTGAGTTGTTTTGTTAAGCTCCTGCTACCATTTTTCTGTGTTTGCTATTACAGTAATGAAGAGTTGGGAGTTACAGTGAAACGGAAGGCTGCATTACTCCTCTCCCCTGCTTTACGCTTTGTGCTATGTCACTTCCTGGCTGAGAGCGTGTCCCATCAAATGTTGCCTTCCTCCTGTGCCACCGACTTTCTCCTCCTGTCTGAATTCCTGACTCTCTCACTTAGTTTCACACACTTAACCTGTGTGTGTGTTGTTGCAGTAGAAGAGGGGAAAAGTTTACAAGACACAATAACTTCCCTTCTGCTAAACTGGTCAAACTGTATTGGCTTCTTGTTCATTTGTTTGTTTTACAACAGTGCCCTCTCCTGGGCAGCATGAAAATTGTTCAGCATGTCTCGTCGCTGGCAGCAGAATATACATAGGAAGATATTAGAAGTCACCCCCTCCCCCCCACCTCCCACTACCACTCCATGCTGCTCTCTCCGTCAACCCAGCCTTGTGCCATCTCTTTTAAATACCTGTCAAACATTTGGTACAAAACAACAAGAATGTGACATGATCCAAGAGGCTTCATTTCAAAATATCGTAGCTGAACATCTCTCACTGCTCACAACATTAGTCATTTATTTATTGCATTTGTAGCCTAAACCTTTTGCCAGGAGGCCTTATGGCAGCATCTGCTATAAACATCTATAAACAACATCTGTACAAAACAGCAAAATGAGAATGGCCAATAAAACAACAGGACCAGAAAGTGAAAACCAGATAAAAGCAGAAAATAAAGCTGTTAAACTGGGTCTTGGATATCACGTCTTAAAGCAACAAAAGAACTAGGTGGAATTTGGCACCTCAAAAGTTCACAAAGGCAATGCCAGGCCAACATATTTAGGGAAGGAGACAATTTTGTCACTGCCACAAAAAATACACTCCTCCAGCTGGTCAACTAACCTCTGAAGGCAGGGACACCCAGAGAAGGGGCTCTGATATGGTCTTTATTATGAAGCTGAGGCTCCAATACTTTGGCCACCTCATGAGAAGAGAAGAATCCTTGGAAAAGACCCTGATGTTGGGAAACACTGAGGGCACTAGGAGAAGGGGACGACAGAGGACGAGATGGTTGGACAGTGTTCTCAAAGGTACGAACGTGAGTTTGACCAAACTGCGGGAGGCAGTGCAAGACAGGAGTGCCTGGCGTGCTCTGGTCCATGGGGTCACGAAGAGTCGGACACGACTAAACGACTAAACAACAACAATGCTAGAAGTGAGGCTTTACTGTTGTCAGTTGACATTGTCCATCTGCTGTTGTCAACCCACCCCTTGCAGACACAGTTCTACTTTAGATTCTCATTATTTCATTGGGTTCCTAACACTTTGCCTTCCCATTTGGGAGCCTTATATTCTCTGTGGTTTCAGTCTCTTTCTGCAGATGGATCAAACTAGCACATTTTTAAACCTGAAATGTAGAAAAATGCCACGAATATACATGCACATCCAATTCCACAGCTCTGTCTTAATGTTAAAGAGAGGCATCAAGTGTCAAACCGGCATAGAAAGAAAAAGAAAAAACACCAAGCAGGCTCATTAAAGCAGAAGCCCCGTCTTGCTCAGCCAAGTACGGAGCAGCGGTAATGCAGGTGACGGCTGATGGAACTCATTCTTTGAGCATATCTGGCAGAGATTCATCTCTTGAGAAGAAGGCTGTTTGTATTTCCCTAGCGACACACGTACTGTGATTAACGGAAAAACCTAGCACTCCAGTTTGCAAAGCAGCTACTTGCGATGAATGTGCGAGTAACGGCCAGCAGCACTCTTCCAACTCCAGTCTGTAAGGAAATCCATGTCTATAAAGCAGGCAATTATCTTAATCCCTCAGTCTATTTCTTTCTCCCTTGTGAATACACCCACATAGCTGGAATTGGAGTGACGCTACCTATAAGCTGCAAGCTTCTCTTCCTTTGCAAGCCTCTGTAACTTGACAGCATTGCAAAAATACGGTCCTTCCTCTGGGTCCCCACTGCGAAAGGTCTGCTTCACACCCTGCTGCACTGACTTTTCTGCCTGCTCTTCCACTGCCTCACCTTAATCCTCTTTTCTGCTGCTACAGAACATAGGAAGCTTCATTGTACTGAGTCAAAGCCATCGGTCCGTTTGTTTCACGTTGTCTACATTGACTGGCAGCAACACTCTCAGGTTTCAGACAGTAGCATTTCCCAGGCCCTATTGAGAGATTCAGGGATTGAATTTGGAACATTCTGCATGCATGGGAAACAGACACTGTGCCACTGAGCTTCCAAAATAATTCCATTCTCTCATCACACTGACTATATCACTTCATAAACCCCTACGCCGGATCCTTATCCACTACAAGATCCTGCACAAGCTTCTTGTTCTTATCTTTAAAATTCTCCATGGCCTTGCCCCACTCCTTATTGTTATTTCATCTGTTTGTTCTTATATTCTGCCTTTAGTTGCATTTAGAGGGCACTTCCGGACATTTCATTTCCTGTTCATTTTTGTGCTTTACATGGCCTTTCACAAACTGCAAAAGCAACCTTTGGAAATCTAGTGGAAGTTTAGTGCCTGTTTTTGTGTTAATTCATGTGCTTTTGGGGAGGGCTAGTTTTACGGTAAGCTTTGGTTCTGGGGGAAAGGTTGGTTTATATGAAAAAATGAGAAAAATATATATGAGAGCATGGGGACAGGGTGTGATGGCCGTGGGCAGGGCCAAGGACTAGTATTTGGTCCTATACTGGAACAGGGCTGAGGGGGGATCCATTCACAACCAGGAAGCTTTCTCAGACTCTTTTTGGCTTGCCACTAGTAGACTGATGCAGCTGTACTAGAAGTTGACATAGTATTTCACTTCTTCCTGAGCAAACTCCACTGTAATGAATTGGGGGGGGGGTGCTTTAGTGTGCCTTCCATTCATTTGCAAAGGAAGCTGTACGCCGGCTACCTCGGCCAATAATGCGAGATGAGCGCGCAACCCGAGTCGGTCACGACTGGACCTAATGGTCAGGGGTCCCTTTACCTTTACCTTTTTAGATAGAGGCAGTTTCAGACATATTGAGCCAACTGTTCTTAATTAAGAAAGTGACAGGAGCTTGGGGTGTATTATTATTATTTTAATGTAAGAGAGTCATCATTTTGGCTAAGTCTTCCCAAGGGGGAGTTCTCTTCTATCTAGTAATGAAACTTTTAGCATTTCTGCCAATTATTCATTTAAGATAACCCACTTGATCTTGCTTAAATTGAATCTCATTTGAAACTACTGTTTGAAGAAGGTGTTACGGTGAGCACCGCTAGATTTTAGGAAGAGGTTGTTCTTTGTTTCCAGGGGAAGAACAAATGTTTCGTTCTGTGGAAGGCCAGGCTGCTTCTGATGAAGAAGAGGAGAAATGGTCAGGAGAACAGCAATCCCAGGTGGCCGAAGTGAAGAAACTCCTCGCTAGACTTCCCTGTTGCAGTAGCGGGTATGTCCCAAAGAGAGCTTTTGTAGGACACTTCTTTATTGTCTGATAAAGGGGGCAATTAACGATGTATCGCAGGTCAGTTTCATTTGAAGCTGAACATGCAATATGGTTGTATCAAATCAAAAGGGTGGTAGTACACTGAGTACATCAGTGATTATCCCCTGTAGTTGTAGAACATATGTTAATTAAATCCATCCGATTCAAGTAGATGTTAGGGATGAGAACGGAGCTTCCCACACTGCTTTCCCTGGCATCTACAAGGTTCAGATGGTAAATGAAATTATTCTGATTCAGCGCCAGAGAGTAATGCCAAGCCCTATAATATTCAACAGCATAGCAGCGCGTTCGGGGAGAACTGTACATGCAAGCCAAGGTGTCTCTGCAGCTTCCACTGCAGTCACTCACGCAACTCGACAAGCAAGCTGACCTTAAACACGAAAACCAGCTTGCCTGTGAAACCCCGTGAGCTGCTGCTGTAGAACAACTTCAAGGATATCTCCAGCTGCATGCACCGTGTCCCATTGTCTAAGCACATAACTTTCTGGGATTGCAACCACAATTGCAATCCACAATTTGGTGTAGAAATTCTTGTAAATACAATTTCTTATTAGTTCTAAATTCCCACATTTAATTAGCAGAATTATTTCTCATGGCCTATTTTTCATGATTTCAAGTTGTGGAGATTCTACAAGTAATATTATTATTATTATTTATTAAATTTGTTAATCACTTTATCTTGACCAGGGCAACCCAAAATGACTTACATTCAAAAATAAAGCAAAAGACAGAGAAAGGCATGCTTTCATTTCTTGCCTATGCAGTTGAATCCTAATTTTGTTTCAGAAAGGGATTTTGTTCCCAGGGGTGCACAGTTCAAATATTTTATGCTGTGCAACGGAGGGCATTCATTTCTAACTTTATGAAGCTACAGTGGAGAAACACAGTCACTGGAGTCTTTCTGCCCACAGATGTGATGACACAATTCTGAAGAAGCTGATGGCCTCCTTTGGGAACATCAGAAAGGACGACCGTGAGAACACCATTGTGGAACTAGTTAAGCGACTCTCAAAGTTAACGGAACAGCTTGAGATGAAAGGGCAAGAAGTGAAAACACTGGGAACAAATATGGAAGAGGTAGATGTGTGTGTCTTATGCCTTTTGGGGGGGTGCAAATGCAGTGTGCCACTGCAGGCTGGCTGGGATCCAATAGAGTGCACAAATATTGCTGATCTCCATGTTTTGTCTCTGGTCACAGCTTCTGTCAGAAGCGACCTCCAAAAACCCTTCACATTTCAGGAGTTGTTTGTCAGGCAAGTGGTTTCAGCTGGAGGTGCTCAGAAGCTCTGCTGTGCATGTTCACTTTTTGCACAGAATTGGGAGCAGCTGGCAGAAAGGAACACCAGGGCCACGCCTGGCTTCCCAAGTACCAGTGCCACTGCGGCTTACCAGGAGGGGTGAGGTGGCGGGGAGTTCGGTGAACTGGTGGAGCCAATCCAGCACTTCTCCCAGTGTATCTGCATTGTGCCAATCTCCCAGCCACCCCTTCCATCACCTCTTGCCTTTGCCCCCTAGTAAACCACAGCGATGCCAGTGGTAGGAGGACAGGTGCATGCTGCTGTCTCTGCTGGCTGCCGCTGCTGCACAGTCCTTTAGATCACAGTCAATGCTAATCTCTATTTCTGTCTATCTCTTTCTCAACAAGACTCTGAAACGCGTAGGGTACTATATCGTGAATTAGAACAGCTAGCTCAAGGCCAGAACTTGCCCTTCCTCTCTTCTCTGGGAGAAATTCTCTGTGCACACACACCCTCCCAAATCTGTTTCCCCAACTCTTTTGGAATAGATTTGGGAAGGGCACAGGGTGTGGAGGGGAGAGAAGAGAGAGGGGAACGTCCATTGCACAAGCAGAAATCCTTGCACTAGTGGAACTGTCTTGTTGGATATCACCCACATTCTCTTACGACGTCCTGCATAGCTTGCTGGCAGAGAGCTGTTGTGTGACACTGTCCTGCCACTGTGGAGTGACACTGTATATATTGGGAATGTATACAGTGGTACCTCAACTTAAGAAGGCGATCCGTTCCACGGCGCTCTTCGTAAGTCGAAACCTTCGGATGTCGAAGCGTCCGTTTTGCGCATGCGTGAAGCACAATTTTGCACTTTGCGCATGCGCAGACCGTGCACGCCGCTTCTGTGCAAGCGGCGAAAATACTTCCGGTTTGCCGACTTCGTAAGTCTAAACCTTTGGAAGTCGAGGCATTCGGATGTCAAGGTACCACTGTATTTGTATGTAGATACAGTACAAGTAAATAATAGCTTCAGCAAGAATGCAATATGAGGTTGCTTCAGGCCTGTGTAGGTTGAAGTCCCAAAGCCCAGTAGCCTGTCCAATCTATGCTGATTACTGTTAAGAGGCAGATTTCATGCCTCAAAAAATGGATGGAATGATCCAGTTCTCAGAATTTTCAAATAATCTGTGCATCTTGGACTATGTGTATACAATTTTATAGTGTAACAATTATGATATCCTCCCCATCAGTAAATATCAAGCATCTCTGAACCTGGAATAAAATCTACGAGTGGGCTGAAATAGCCTCCTACTCAATTATACATAAAGCTTTTAAGTTAATATAGGAATTACTGCCAGACTGTCACTTTCTGTAGGCAGTTTGCTAAAACTGCACCTAAATGGCATGGTGTGCTCTTATTTATGCGTTCAAAACCGTACCTTTAAAGGCTGTTCAAACAAATGAAGCACAACAAAATTCCCCTTAGCTGCAGGCTGGCCAAGAGTAACAGCCACACGTATGGATCAATAATTGATCCAATCTAAAAGTACAAAGGCCAGGAGATGAAAAAGGTTGTTAACTTTGATTCCTTTTTAAGTATGCTCCAGTACGTAGCAGCAGTAAATTCAAAGAGCTGTCCTCCAAAGAAAGAGCTTAATGAATGTGTCAGGTCATAAATGATAGATTGAAGAAAACATTAGTAAATTTTGAAGATAAGTTGATGCTTTTCCAAGCCTAAAATGATTAAATATTGCCAGTGGCATAGAGACTAATACGTGGCTTTTGCTAGACAAATTAATCAAAAAGTGGAGTTGTTTTCATCCACCATGAAAGATGCCTAAATTTTATATAGGCAAAAGCAATTGGGCATAAAACCTGCTCATACACGAAACACTGTCTTTGCATGGAGGAACCACGGTCATGTAATAATGTCAAACCATGGTTTGGTGGTGTGTGAATGGAACTAGTGCACACCTTCCTCCCTCCCTCCACCCACCACACTCTCATTCCCTTCCTCAGTTCCAATCTCGCATCAAACCATAATTTGATGTGGCATCCACAGTGGGCAATCGTGGCCAAATCAAAAGTGAAAGAGGGGGCTTAGAGAGGGAATTAGATGGACTGGGGCTTTGATCAAGTAGGGCCAAACTATGGTTCCATTATATCAGCAACAATCTGTTGTCTTTATTTCAAAATGACCTTATGCAACATCAATTCTATATTAAACCATATTGTAGAGCTGCAATCCAGAAAACCAATTTTTAAAAACTGAGCCTCCAGTGGCTGTTGGAAGGAATGTGCTTTAGGTATTTGGGAAGAAATGGGAGTGCAGCAGTAGTCTAAATAGCCCTTTCTAAGCCTTGCATAGACCTAAAGGTGATATCTGGATTGTGCTTCAAAACTCTCTGTTTTCCAGTGGCAATTTGTGATGTAATAGTGGCTTTCAGAGATGCCCATTAGCAGCGTATGTGGATCCTGGCCAATTCCAATTGCACTTCTGCCACCAGGAATCTGTAGCAGCAACCATGATCAAAAGGATGAGAAGCATTACAATCTACATCCAGCCTGTGGTGTTATGTAAACTTCAAAGAAAATTATGAACTTGTGGCTGCAGCACAGTTTGCACAATAATTACAGCACCATTCAATAGCATTGATCAAGGAGAAAACAAGCTGTGTGTGTCCAACATGTTAAAGATCCCGAGTTGCTTTGTGGAATTTCTTCATTGGCTCTGAAAAGGCAGGTAGCAATTAGCTTCTTGATAAACTGAGGACTAGTGGATACTTACAAGAGAGCTCGTAATTGCCTTTGTTTATCTGTTCCAAACAAGGAGAAATAGGCAGAGAATAGAGAACACTGCGGAATATTCACGCAGTCAAAGTAAGCGTGTGTCGAATTGAAGCTCAAGAGATCTGGCAGCGTGGCTAAAGAGGGACACAGTTTTTGAGGGTCTTGGTGTGTTGTCCTGTTAATTGCTTCGAGTGAAGCAAATGCAGTCCTCCTGGCCTCTCTGTCTGACACTTGGGACTCTGTTTAGGCCACATCCTTCCACAGACCACTCCTGTGGTTCCACCCACTATCTGCCTCTATCCTTGCTGGGGACAGGAGAGAGATTTGATTCAGTTTGAATTTCCAAGTTGAATCTTATCAGATTTGTACTTTCTGAGACAGTATGCAAACCAAAACAAAGCAAAACAATCCATCAAAATTCATGCGTATCCAGGTTTTGCTGTGTAGTTCTCCAACCAATGTTTTTTTAAACACACACACACACACACTAGGGGGAACATTAGTGCACAAGAATGAATATATTAGTTTAAAAACTTACAAACCTGCATCATATTAGGAGCGATGGCTTGCAAAAATGCATTTATTAGGATAAATTCGCACAAGTGTCAAGGAATTTTCATGAGAGTTTTGTTTTTGTTCTAAATGAAAATTGAATCATAGAATCATAGAGTTGGAAGAGACCACAAGGGCCATCCAGTCCAACCCCCTGCCGAGCAGGAAACACCATCAAAGCATTCTTGACATATGCCTGTCAAGCCTCTGCTTAAAGACCTCCAAAGAAGGAGACTCCAATTGCCTGTAGAAATGTGGAGAACTGATTTTAAGATTTGAAAAATGAGAACTGAGGGAACTAAAACAGGCAGTCTTGCATCCCTAGTCCCTGCCTAGCATTGTGGGCCCCAGGAGATCGCCCATAAATGTAAGAACACATCCTTTGGTCTGAAAAAGGTTCCTTACTACTAGTTTAATGGATAGAGGGAAATAAAGACTTTGAAATGGATTCTGGATTTGGGAACACCTTTCTTGTAGAGTGTCAGTAGTGAATAGGAAAAGAACCTTGCTAGCCCAAGTTGGGGGGGGGGGAGTGCAGTGAAAGTAATCTACCACAGAGTCACACTGCACATGAAAGCTCATACCAGTAACAAACTTAGTTGGTCTCTAAGGTGCTAATGGAAAGATTTTTTAAATTTTTTTGCCTGGAATAACAGTTGCTTGATGCAATGTTGTTTAATCTTCCTGCAAACATACCTGCGGGTGGGATTCAACTGACGAGTCCCACTAATGGAAGCCTACCCAAGGATTTATGCTAGTACAAGGGGGCATACCCCCTCTCTTCCCCCTGTGCTCCTATGTTGTACAAATTGGCTACACAAGGGTCAGGAGAGCCCCTAAAACAAGACAGGGGAGTGGGGTGATCATTCCATCTGGCAAGCTTAAATGCTTGTGCTGCTTGAATTATTACCGCGGCACTAAGTTGGATACCTCCCCATATAAATGCTAAATAAACAGCTTGTCTGGAAGTGTCCTCATTAAATAGGCAAGCTGTCACAGTTTTGGGGAACATATTTCTCCTTTAAAAATAATAATGACAGTATTGCTTAAATAGAGCACAAACTGGTCCATGTTCAAGAGCATTGCCCCATGATTAGCTGTTAAACTGAATGGAACTTGTGACCACACAGAAGATTCAAGATGAATCTTGTGTGTTGAATTATTCAGCACAGGCGCCATGATTCAGTCGAGTTGCTCTGCTTCCTGCATTGTGACATTAACACTGCAAACCACACTTACCTGGAAATAAGCCCCATTGAATTCACTAGGACTTACTTCTGAGTAGGCATGATTAGGGTGTGCTATAAACTTCTAGCGCATGTGAAGGAAATGAATATTTTGGTGACAAAGATGTTTACTTAGACCCAGCTGGGTGGAAGTGGGTATTGACATGACCTTCAATTCAATGAAGCCCTTGACTATGTTCTTAAAAGAAAGAGGCAACCAATTCTAAAGTGCATGTTTAACTTGATCACACAGGTGGTCCCCCTGAAGTTAATGTATATGCCAATATTTTCTCTCCTGCTAAATGGTTCATACACTTAAACTTTAAGCAATCAAAAGTGTTTCACAGGAGTGCAGTGAAGCATGTGTTTCGTTAAGTAAGGGCTTTGCAAAATACTAATGGCTCAAGGAGAATGAAAAACACCAGCTGAGATCTTGATTTTATTTCTGCTACAGCAGACCCACCAGGCATACAGGTGCAATAAAAGCCATGGGATAGAATTAGTGGTGGAAGAGGTCAATCCTACCTGTATTGCTTCCTTTTGAAAATATATGTGAACCTACAAGGCACACTCAGAAAACCTGAAATCCCCAGACGATCTTGGCTATGTTGAACAGCCCATGAAATTCCTATTATTAATTATTATTATTATTATTATTATTATTATTATTATTATTCATTCAATGTGTATACCACCCTTTATCAAAAGATCCCAGGGTGGTAGACACGTTGCAGAACATCAATGATAAAAACAATAAAAAGCATACTGACAGGCAGCCTAATAATAAGGTAGTCATAATAATAACAGTCCTCTCCCAAATACTTTCACAGGCCATAGATTATTTAATAGCCATAGGCCTGGGTAAAGAGGAATGTTTTGCCTGGTGCCTAAAGAGTCGTTCTGGGGACAGCATTCCGCATTCAGGAAGCCACCACAGTAAAGGCCCAGAATGCAGATCTTTGCCTTTACTTCCTACTCACTATATCCTTTAGTGACACTTTCCACTTGGCAAAATTAAGTTCATGTTCATAATGGGCATTTACCACTGATTAAAAGAGTTGGGGAAGACATTTAATGCTTGTGCTCCAGTACTTTTCATGTCATCTATTGTTGTCCAGATGAAAGGCCCATTGCTAGGGGAACTGCAGCAGAAGGTGGAGGAGACTGAATTGCTGAAGATGGAGATGCAGATGTTGGAGACAGAGAGAGTAAGGCTGTCCCTGGTGGAAGAAAAGCTCTTGGATGTTTTGCAGCTGCTTCAGCAACTTCGGGACCTGGTATGGCAAGAAAATAGTGGGAGGTAGCTGAGAGTCTGGACCCTGCCCCTCCGTATGGATACACCACCTTGTATCTTTCCATAAGCTTTCCGCTAGGTGGCCACTTCCAGTGTCATTTTGAGTTTGCTGCAGGAAAGCTTGGCAGCGCATGGCTGCATTAGGAAATGACAGCCCAAACATCCAGATGAATAGCTTTCCCATCAGAGATATTCATCCTCTCTCTCTCCTAAGGAAGGTTTAGGTCTAATATTGCTTCAGATTGATCTAAAACATAGGTCGGCAACGTCCGGCCCATGGGCCAGATGCAGCCCACAAAGGACGTTTATCCAGCCCATGGGCCGCCTGTGTACCAACCGCCCACTCGACAACTCCCCTGCACGCTGCGCTAAACCACCCACTGCAAGCACATAAGGAGGAGTACAGGGAAGAAACAGCAATTGAGGGGGGATTGCACACCCCTTTGATACCTTGCACGGAACCAGCATTGTGAGAATCACAACTTCTCCAACCCTGCTTTTTTTTAAAAAAAGCAATAATAGTGGTGGCAGCTTCATCATTAGCACAACCATGGAAGTGCTAGACCTGATCCAGCACCAATGCTATACCAACATGCAGAAAATGGTGGTTACAATGAGGAAAAGTCTGCTTGCTTTCCTGTTTTATTCTTTTACATGTCTATATTAAAAGGTGGGTAATTGGCTTGATCAGGTTGTAAGGAGGCTACCGTTTTAGTTAATGTTATTCCTAAAGATTTTTATTTTTTTTAAAGACAGAACAAGAGAGAGGAAGAGAGAGACTAAGATTGTTTTATGTACTAGACAGAAGCTGTTCGTGTCATTTTTTAAAAGGTGTTTTAAAGAATAAAGAAAATATCTACACAAGCAAGGAAGGGAGCCTTTCCAAAAGGTTGTATGAATGCTCATGTGAATACATGAATTATGATATACATGAGGGTAGGGTAGGGAATCAAGAAAACTATAAAAAAAATTATCCAGGCATGCAAGTGAGTGGGTGATCTCATGGGATAATTTGCATGTAGAAGGTCCCAGATTCAATCCCTGGCAGTTTTGACCAATGTACACATTTTGCAAGCTATTTTCCCTAATGTAGCACAGTTTGTATGTTATTTACACTACTACATTCATTTTCAATGCACTTACCTGCAATATTTTTATAAACATTGTTTGGTTGGAGATCTGTGTCACAAAATATGGAGTTTTGAAGGATGATTGTGTTTCAGTTCTCATATTGTTTCGGGAAGTGCAAATATAACAGATACACCTCTAAATTCAAGCTGAATCGAACTTCTCCCCATCCCTTCCCTGTGCACAATTGTTCCATCTGGCAGGCTGAAATTGCTTGTGCTGACAGAACAGTAGACACAGCATGGCATGAATTTCCTCCTTTAGTGGAATGGAAGACACATGTACTTTCCTGAAAGCATCCTAGGGCATTTAGTGATCAGATGATTTTAGTTTCACCTGTTAGCATATCAAACATATAACAAGCTGTACAAATATTATATATACAACAAGACGTTAAGGGTAGATCATTTTTAAAAGTTGCTTTCATTGATTCGTAGGACTGGAGTAATGGTGACTGTGAGAAGCAAGGTCTTTCAAAACCATTTGAACAAAGCAAATTGGCCTGCTCTGCATCTTCATCTGGAGTTCACTCCTCTTGCTTTTAAATGCATGCAAAGCTGTTATTTATTGTGAATGTGATTGACTTGATGATTGCTTTATCATGTTTGAAATATGCCTCGATGCTGCTAGAGGCTCTCCAGAGTACGTAGCTTTTTTCTATTATGTTAACTCGCTACCCGGCTCGGCCGAGCCTTCATATCCTGAGTGTGGCAGTGCTTGCTCTTTGGATCAATAACAATCCCACGAAGGATATGCTATTAAAGCGCCATGACTGATTATGATTGGCAGAAAGCATTGTGGCGTTCTGTGTCAGGATTCTGTGACATGTCCCTCATTGACCGGCAGTCTCGCTGAAAGTCATCTCAGCTTAGCAGACGATCCATCAAGCAGCGTGTCACACCACTCTGAGAACAGTGTCATGAGTCCTGTATGCTGTCATATATTGTAGCTCAAGATGGTGATAAGATCTGTCAATGAATAGGGTGAATTACAGCACCCTGGGAGAAATGCCCCCACATTGTTAGGGTCTTGGGAATCGGTAAGGCTTTTGTTCTCTCACATGAAACTGAATGGCACTCTTGTAACCCTGAGGGAGACCAGTTTCATTTCTTGCTTTCACTGATGGATAGGAATATTTGAAGATGAGGGGACTTCTGCATCCTGAATAATTCCTTACTCTCATGATGTCCAGTCCTTGCTTCAGCGCCTCTGAGTATCTATTGCTGCCTATGACTCATGTATTTCTGCTTTTCACTCCTCTATTACCTTGGTGCCAGCCAAAATAATGTCGTTTGATCACATATGGATAAGCTGTGTTCAGATATCCATTGTTTGCATCCATCTGTCTCAAGAGACAATGGAAGAGTGTACCATTGGGGGTAAAGTCAAATTGTTGGAGTGTTACAGTGCCTGCTGTAGCTGTAGAGACCAAATGAGAGAGACATGTTTAGATATCCATTGTTTGCATCCATCTGTCTCAAGAGACAATGGAAGAGTGTACCATTGGGGGTAAAGTCAAATTGTTGGAGTGTTACAGTGCCTGCTGTAGCTGTAGAGACCAAATGAGAGAGACATGTTTTATTGCAGGTGGGGCAGATGAAGCTGTCTGGTTTCACTGTTACAGATGCACCATGGCGTTTCTTCTCTCTGCACTCCTCTCAGCTGTCATTTCTCCTCTGGGCACTGCTGTGGATACACAACCTCACTGTCTGTTTCCAGGCACTGCAGTCGTCTGCAATATACCCACACAGTGGGGTTAATGTTCCAGGCTTCATGTCACATTTGCAGACATCTTTGTAATGCAGAGTTGGTCTGCTGGTGGGCCTGGTGCCTGAAGCCAGCTCCCCATAGAGCAGGGGTTGGCAACCACAAGTGGCCCATGGGGGTCGTTTAACCGACCCATGGACCCCCACTGCCTGCTTGGTCGTTTCCCATGCGCAGCGCTAAACTGGCGCGGAGCAGAGCGGGGACCACCTTCCGCAATGCTGGCCAGATTACCATTGGCTGCAGGAAGCTCCTGCAGCCAATGGGAAGCTGCACACACATCCTCCGCGCCGGAAGGAGTACCGGAAATAGCATTTGTGCATGCATGCGCACTCTGGCCCACCGCGGCATCTGCAGGACCGTGAACCAGCCCAAGCCACAAAAACTCTGCCAACCCCTGCCATAGAGCATGTCCTTGGGGATCCTGCTATCTTCCATTCTGTGTACATAACCAAGTCAGCATAGATGTTGCTGAGACACAAGTGCAAACATGCTGGGAATGTGGGCTTGGGAAAGCACATCTTTGTTTGAGGCTCTGTTCTGCCATGTGGTGCCCCCAAAAAAGTAGCAGGTTCACATGAGAGGCCTCCTTATATATACTTTTCAAGTTTTACAAGTGATGTGGTAGGCTAAACCCTCATGTGCACAAAACTCATGTGCTGGGGCCATATGTGAACTGGACTCACTTTTTCCATTGCAAACTGATATGCTATCCACTTACACATTGCTTAAACTGCCGTTAGTATTATGCCATTAGCTCACAATCACTTTGAATGCTTTTTTTATTCCATATCCTCTGCTTGTACACCCTTGCACCCAGGTGTGTCCATGCATCATTGCATAGGTACTACCCTCTGAAACTGCACTCTAGAATTTATCTCTTGGTCAAAATATAACCAAAAATAAAGAATGCCAAAAATAAATCCTGTTTATGCCAGTTTATAGTTAGCAGTCTTTAGCTTTTCGTAAGGAAAAGGCACAGTATAGATCTTGTAAATACACAAAATAATGAATATGGGGGAGGTTTTTTTTTGTTAGATATAGTATTGAGTTTCCTTTTTTGTTTAGGGAGACTATTACTAATGTGC
The DNA here is from genome assembly GCF_965207765.1 of Zootoca vivipara. NCBI lineage: Eukaryota > Metazoa > Chordata > Lepidosauria > Squamata > Lacertidae > Zootoca > Zootoca vivipara. Next base: position 75,849,610 of record NC_142584.1, on the reverse strand, counting down.
TTTCTATTTAGAAATGTCCATATAAGCCTCTGTTGAAGCTAAATGTTCCCTAATATTTTGTGTTTTGAAGAACATATCTAAGTGCGCCTTGGGGAAAATCTTACTGAGCACTTTGGAATCCTGCTGTGACCCAGAACATGGTAAGTGAGTAAAGCCATACATGGAGAGCCTTGTCATTAGGTGTCACTGTCCATAGAGAGACTGCCTAAAGCAGCAATTTGATGGGGAACATGATTTTGCTATTGCAGTGGATGGAAGAGACTTTTCATTCCAGCACTGCCTGGTACATTCTTTTGATACCCAGAAATGGCTAGGGAAGGAATGGGGAACCTGTAGCCCTCTGGATGTTGGACTCACAACTCCCATCATACCTAGCCAACATGGCCAATGGCCAGAAATGGTGGGAGTTGGGAGTACAAGAATATCAGAAGGACCATAATTTCCCCATCCCTGAGATAAAGAGAAGATGTTACACTCTTGAGAGTCAGGGATGGGTCCAATTAAGGAAATCCATCTAAGCACCAGTCCATAAGCAAGCTCAGGCATTGGTCAAAGGATGGAGCTCATAAAGACCCCAATGACTGTTCTCTGATAGTTGGACAAGAGAAAAGGTGAGATGGGTGAGCAGCTGTTGGGGAAGGCACCACTTCCTGTTTTTGTTTAGAGGGCCAGCATGTCTAATTGCTGTCCTGGCATAAAGCAAGTTGCAGGGGAGATGCTTTTGTCATTTGACACTTTTGGTGAGAAATAAATAAAATCTTAATTTCACCATTGCTGTGCTTTGAGAGAGAGGGAATTGTTACTTGAAGTCATCTATTAAATGGAAGGTCTTCCCATCTTTGAAATTACATGGAAATGGAAACATAAATACCGTAGATTCTGCCATTAGCATGAACTTTGTGGATAACTGGAGGCACCTCCCTCTCACTCAGTCTTTTTATCATTGACTGTAAGCTTTGCCCAAACGCATATTCAACCTATTCCTTTTCATTGGGATTCTACAGATATGTGAGAAAACAGAACACACCCTCTAGGCTAATTTTTTCCCCACTGCATAAAAGTTTCTTAGTGTAACAAAAGAGAATACATGTATAAAGGAAAGTAGCATCCTTTAGTGAAGGAAGTGGGTCAGACCTTCTTTGTAATAACCTTTCATGTTCATATGCAAAGCCTAAATCTGCTGAGTCCTCTCCTCAGGCAGTAGCCCCACCGTGCATAAGCTGTTGTTACGAGAACCTTTATGACCTGATGGGTTTTATTTGATTACTTGGTTTCTAATTGCAGAGTTTTTGCATTGACCTCCTTGAGAGGGAACTGGCATGCTGCACATGGACAGTTTGCAGGGAAAGGCAGAGCTTTTCAAACAGCAAAATGGGTTGAAGAATGGATGAAAATATATGAGATAACGATTCAAAATTTAGCCTGAATGATCTAAATGCAAGTAATGGGAGGGAATTAATGCATACAGAAGGGTTTGTTTTTTCCATTATCTCTTTGACTCCAGCAGGGACTCCTTGTACCTCAGTGCTAGGCATCTGGATATTTGAACCCTTCAATACAAGTCCTTCAATAAATGGCAAATAAACTAAGGCTGTGCCAAAATCCCCTCCCTAAAAATATCCTGCCCCCTACAAAAGTGGGGCATGGTTTTCTGTTGTTTTCTTGAGGGAGTGGCATGGAAGAGAAATTTCTTTGAATTTTTTAGGAGACTTAGGCTGAGAAGACGCTGAGAGGAATTCAACATGATGCTAAGGTGATTGTCAGGCCAAGCATTTCACCAGGCAGAATGACCTCCTCCTCCTCCTCCTCCTCCTCCTGTGTGCTGTTCTAGGGGGTTCTTCCATCCTCCCTTCCATTTAGGCAATTTATGGGGCCTGCAAGAGGAAGAGAACAGGGAAAGGCCCATTGCACAAGTGGAAGTCCCTTTGCAGGGCTTATGCTGATGGGGCTCCTTAGTTAAATCCTGCCCCGTACTTTTAAAGCACATTCAGAACACATTTTACACTCAAAGAATTCTGGGTACTGTTGCTGGGAATTGTAACATTGGCCCTGTCTGCACTATACATTTCACTTTGTATTATACCACTTTAAACAGACATGGCTTCCTCCAAAGAATCCTGGGGACTGTGGTTTGTTAAGGCTGCTGAGAAGTGTCAGGAGACCCCTGTACACCTCACAGAGCTACAATCCTTGGAGCTGTCTGACGATCAACCCCCATTCCCAGTGAAATCTGGGAATTGTAGCTTTGTGAGGAGACTTGGAGGAACATGTATGCACCTTGAACTCCTTGCAGGTCTGCTGCTTTTGTCAACAGCCCCGTGTGGAGCTTACAGTGCGGTTCCCTCCTTACTTCCCATTTCTTCCCTTGCTTCCCTCTCCTCCCCGCTTCTTTCCCCAACAAATAGAATTCTCTGCGTCCCAAATGAAAAGAAATTCAGCCCACAAGCATTCTATTTTAAGTCTGCCTCATTTGCAACATCAACTTTCTTTGTACTCACTACTGCACAAATTGCATCCTGAAATCTTGGTGTGCAGCACCTGCAGGACATCGCTGGCATTAAAATCCCAGCCCATATTTTCCCCCCATTTTATCTGGACTTACCCATTCCATGGAAAACAGGTTAAGTTATCTATTAAAAAAACCACCATTTTGCCAATGACTGGGTTTCAAAATCTGATTAACCTCTTTGCAATATTCAGCACCCGACTGGAAGCACCCACAATCAAACGTTACCAGGTGGATTTGGTTAGCAATTTTTTCTCATTGTGGTGGGAACTCGACCTTGATTTAGGCATGAGATTATTTTTTTACAGCCCAAAGGTTTTATCTGTGGCTATTTATTTGTGACTACAGCTTCAGGAGGTTTAGCCTTACAGCACATTGCCAACATACAGAGACAGATACATTTCAAAACTCATCTTTGTGTGTTCAAGGATGTGGATTAACTGACCACAGCGTGTGAAGCAGACGGAGCAGCCAAGATAACTGAAGATTGCTCCACTCTGCTTCACTTTGATATGAACAGGAATGTGTTCACCATGCAGTCCTTCAAAAAGTCTGCATCAAATTTTGGCAATTATGCCTACATTTTGTAAGAAAGGATATGTTATTGATATTCATACCGCTTCGTCTTTGTTTTGTTAACCTTCCAATTCACTATTTGCATTTTTTTTCTGTTTTAAAGGAAAACCACATATCATTGAAGTCTTAGATACCCTCTACCATGAACTGACTGCCTGTGAACTCATTCAAAGCAAGCCGCTTGAGAAAACTCCAGGTCACCAATCCTTGGCTAACTCTTTGGTTATCTCCTGTTGAGCAACAGTGCCACCCACAATGCATTGTGACTGTTACAACCCAGAGGGCTTAAAAGCTACAACAGCAAAGCACAAAGTTCTCCACAATCTAGAAATGTGTAAAAGCTGTAATAATAAAAGACAATTGCAGAAATATGAGGAGCCATTACAGAGTCCATGCACTGTCAGCAGTGACTTACAGTGGGTCTTGAACACATCTCTGGGGTCTGTGGTGTGTGTCTTTCTCAGACCATGAGCCCTGCTCCACAGGAAATTCCAGAAATTCAAACTTGAGACCTTATCTGTATACAACCTGTGTTCTGCTGCTTGTTCATTCTCTCACTTTAAATTGTGAAATTGGGTATGATACTTCTGGGAAGTTCTGTAATCTCTCATCTAATTTCTAAGCAAGCCTTATCCAGGAGACTGCTCCCTGCTCCCAAGAATAAGTGGCACCTAAAGCCTTCATGTTATTGGTACCAGAAATATTCTGATCCATTGTATTAAAATTATCCTGTTACTAACCCTGTAGAGCTTTAGCTTCCTGGTTATAATAAGAGAGATTAATGTTATCTGCTACATTTCAGTAGTTTGTCTTCCCTGGAGCATCTAACAGGTTTGTGTGCCAGGGAACCTTCATAATGTACAAAGGGAAAATGAGTGTATAATGAAAACACACCAAGGTCACTTAAACTTGAGGTAGCTATAGGTTGCTATCACTACCTACAGTCATGAGGGACTATGTGTCCTGCAAAGGGCATACATTTGTATGGTGTCAGTATGCATGCTTGTAAACACAGACCTTATTTAATTCTTATAGTTATGTCTGCATTTCTGTCCAGCCAGTTATTTTATTTAAAATGGTAGCCACCCTACAAATGTAGTTTTGCTTTGATAGGAGCTTTTTCACTACTATCGTATTGCAAATTTTAGATTGCTATATTAAATGCTACCTTTATCCTTTTGAAATGATGGCAGTGAATCTTTTGACTGGGTTGTTGGGCATTGAGAATACCTGGGGCAGTAGGAAGGCTGGGCTCTAGGGTGAGGGGCAAAGGCACAAAGAAAAATCCCCAGTAGGAACCTTGAGAGAGTGGAACTATTTAATCACACTCTTGCTTTTATCAGCATGCCAGATGTTGGATTCATCTGTGACCTATGAAGGAGCCTCCCTCACCCAGAATCTTCCGAACTCTTAGCTCTGCGCTTGCAGATACAGTAACATGAGGACTGGGAAACCTTTATATGTTGTTGGACTCCAACTCCCATCAGACCCAGCAAGCATGGATTTATAGTTCTGCAACCTCATGGAGGCCCACAGGCTCCCCAGTCCAGTACTAACGAAAGAGAAGATTGTGCCTTGTTCCCATACTTCCCCACACTGCCATGGACCAATGGAGAATTGCTGATGGTCATAGCAGACCACTCAACGCCTTTTCTGCCTGGTGTAGCTCTTGTACCGCATTGTGCTAGATGCCACATGATTTTTAACTGCATTTTTCTGGCATCTTTTATTTCTTATACATTGCACTCTATTGTTTTGCAATTTGCGTTCTGCAAAACTCAAATTGTAATACAATAAAACAAAACAAAACAAAACACCAAGATGTTATAAAAATACAATTAAGCCCCACAATGAATATTTAATGTACACATGCCGTGGACCAGCTAATGAAGGATACGAACCACTGGTGGCCAGGAACCACAGTTTGGGAACTCCTGATCTAAACTGTTGACTGTACTGGTTTGATCCATGTTCAGTTATGCCTTTGTAGTAACTAAATTGTTAGTACATGACCTTGGTCTACATCCAGTGCACCTGATTGGGAATTTGCTTTCCATAGTAGGTGCTGCTATACCACACCAAGAACAGATTCTCTGCTGTGTGCATATCAATCAGGAACACACTTGATGCTTTTGCAGCTGAATGCTTGAACCAACTCCATTGAAAATGGTTGTGTCTTGGGAGCTCCCTCCAGCTCCACAGTCCAGAATTGTCGGAATCCCTGCAAAAGTTTCAACCAAGTCGTTGAAACAATGCATGGACCTAAATGCAGCCATTCTTCAAAGTTCTCTGTTCTCTGCATTTTGCAATGCAGTTCTCCAGTCAAGTAATGTGTACAAATATACACAAATCAGGGCAGGTGAGCATAAATATGCACATTGTAGTGAAAATAACATACAGAAATGCATTTTTTGTGGGAAATTGATTTGCAAGCTGACATGGAAATGTGGAGAACTAAACTTCAAACTGGAAAAAATTAAGTCAAAGTCAAAAACGATGGCTGTGCCCATCCCTATTCTTACCCCATTGTTCTTGAGCAAAGAAGAAATAAGTCAGGATGTCTTATCTTATTTATGAAATATGTGCAATTTTAAATAGGTACTTTCCCAGTCCTTAATGGAATAAGATTTTGGATTTGGCTGAAATAGACAATTCAAGATGCAGAAGAACATTAATTCAAAATTAAGCCAAACTTTCCCCAGGGAAAATAGCTAAAGTCACAGACTCATTTTGAATGTGATTTTTTAAAATAAATTAGTGATGTTTTGTTTTCACACCACAGAGCAATTACTGTATAAAATACATCCTGAGCTACAAAATAGTATGCAAAACTATGCCATGTGCTGACAATACTATGAGGTTGGTATGCAGATAGCAAAAGCAAGGTCATGGTCTGAATATATTTTCACTATTGTTCCTGCAACTGATGCATATATAAACAGAGTGATATTTTGCTCAACACAGAAAGCCTCAAGAGAAGAAGTCATTATGGAAACAAGGGAACTGGATCTCTCACAAAAGAGAAATATAAGTGTGTGCAACCAAATTAAGAGACCATATATTTCCCTTCCTGCTTCATGATAATATCTTCTGAAGACCAGACAGTTCCCATACTAGAAGCAGCTGAGAAGATAAAAGAGAACAGCAAAATGCAGCATTCAGCCCATGGAATCTGAATGCCACACCGTCTTATATGCTCCTAGAGAGACCCAAAATGCATTCCACAATTAATATACGATTCCTATATAAGCCTCACTGGGAAAAACCAGAGGTGTATTCTACTGCCTATGCTTTTCATAAAGAAGGAGAGCGGGAAAATAATAGCAGGGAAATATATGACATACCTGACAAGGTATATTGTCCCGAAGGATGGCTGTGCCCTCAGGTCATTTACATGTAGATTCTGGATGTATTTTTGCTTCCCTTTGGGATATCCACTACATTAAGCAGTCATTTCTCCTAATGAGAAGCTGGGGAGCTATGTAACCCAGGTGCCCTATAGCCCAGACAAAACACCAATTATGGTGTAACCAGAGAAAGGAAAAAAGCTGTCACTGAACACAGGTGGTTGCTGCTGTGAAGAGCAGAGTAATGAGCAGGTGCTGAGAGAAGATTCTGCTAATAAATTATACTGGAATAAGCTCGATGCAGGAAGCAACAGAGTCTGTTCTTGTGGAGCCAATCGCGAAGGGCCAAACTAGATGTGATGGGGATCAATGAACAGGATATTCCACATCCCCCCCCCAAGTGTTAAGAGCAGCTGTGAGGAAAGGGTGATTTGAGCAGGGCCAAAGCACTGGCAGAAGCAGGGGCGAACCCTTTTTCGCCATGCATGGCATTTCGTCATTGGAAAGAACACGTTTTCCTTAAGGCGGTTCAAGCTGCCCACTCTTGCCAAAACACACAGGTCATCAATCACACAGGTGCCTGCATGGTTTGCCCTGTGAGGTAAACAGCATAGACTAGAGCATAGGAGAAAATATTAGCTGCTCCCTCCAGCACCACCACACTGTCTGAGGCCTCCCATGCAGCTGCTTTAAAAAGCAACACAGCTTCAGTGTTTTGCCCATGCCATGTCCTGTTTGGCTCTGTACTGTGAGGCTTTTCATTGTGACGACAAAATTAACAGAGTAAACTTGGGCACTTTCACATCCTACATTTGAAGCACTATGATATCACACTGAACAGTCATGGCTCCCCACAAAGAATTTGCCAAGGGTGCTGAGAGTTATTAGGCGACCTCATTCTATTCACAGAGCTCCAATTTCCAATCCCTCTTCATAAGCAACTTTTGGAATTGTACCTCCATGAGAGGACTAACAACTCCTAACAACTCTCAGCCCCCTGAACAAACGACAGCTCCCATAGTTGTTTTTTTTGTGTGGGAGAGCCATGGTTCTTTAAAGCAGTTTCCACAGTGCTTTGAACATACATTGTGAATGTGGCTTTAGAAAGATGGTCTAGAGCAGGCACCCCCAAACTCGGCCCTCCAGATGTTTTGGGACTACAATTCCCATCATCCCTGACCACTGGTCCTGTTAGCTAGGGATGATGGGAGCTGTAGCCCCAAACCACCTGGAGGGCTGAGTTTGGGGGTGCCTGGTCTAGAGGGTTTTATTGAACATGTCCAATATGTCTAAGTAAAATATTTGGAGGGGGTGAATTGAGAAATAGGGTTGTTGTTTTTTATCCAGACACATCCATGTAAAAACCATATTGAAAAATAGCAAAATATTCTACATGGAATAAAGACAATCCTTTTATAATAGGTATCTTCCTTTTTCTGGAGTGAGTTGCCCACAAAATTGCTTTTCACTGCCCACAAACACTGGCTGTCTCTTAACTAACTGTTAGAGGTTTAACAAGAGAATTAAAAGATTCCTCCTGTACCACCATTATGTATTCATTGTCATTTGAGTTGGAAGAAGGAATTAGAATTTATACCAGAAGTATATCCACTCCATGTACCCCCAAAATGTTCCAGTAGTTCTTCCCAACCCCCCATAACAGATTTAAGGGAAGCACAGGGCACTGAATAGGGATGATAGATACTATCCAAAATATCCCTACCTTCCCATTCCTCTGATAGATTATTTTCTCCAGGAAACTGTTGGATACCACCCTTCGTCATTAAGGTGCTTCAAGACTCTCTGGTTATTTAGTCCTTGTCACTGCAAAGAAATTTGTAATGAAATGACTAATGAGTTTCCAAAATGGAAATGCATCTTTACACAGGAAAGTCGCAGCACATTAATTAAATAGATTAGACATATACCTTGATCTGTGCCTTTTAGCAATGTGACTTCAGAAGGGAATTAACTTAAACTATATTGATAAGGTGCTGTGAAATCCAAATTGGTTTCCGGCACGACAAGAGGTGTTTGCACTTAGTTTGTTGTTAAAATTTCTTTCCCCATCGATATGAAGTGGTGTGACTGCCTCATCCAAGCATCAACATATTCTGCAACTGGATTGTTTCTCCAGAGGTTTTTCCAGTTTGTGTCATTATGGAGTGGGGTTCAGACTTTAAGTCTGGGTTCAGACTTTAAAAATGCTGATCTTCTATTTGTGGCCCCTCTGGAAGAGGAAAATGGACATTAGAGCATTTTTTCACACAACACTAAGCCATTGTTGCTATGTGCAAAGTCAGGAGATCAGGTTTAAATAATTTTTTAACCTTTTTTAAAAAACAAAACAAAACACCATTTGATTTTAAAATCAATAAATGAAGGTAGATTTAGAATCATCTTTCAACCTTCCTCTGTATTTGTTTCCCTTGTGAGCAGGTGCATTGCTTTGGGAGCACACTTTTAGTGCTCCGCCCAATATTTTTGGAGTTGGTTCTATACATTTAAATGTTATGATTAACCTCCACATTTCAATCTCAATTGTGTGAAAGTGTGGAGGGGAAGGCTTTTCATTTGCAATATCCCTCTCCCCATCTCCACTGAAACTCATAACTGAGAGAAGGACTCCTCTCTACTTGTGAAACTGACACAGTAAATCAGTTTCCCAGATAATTCCTATCGGTTTCTCAGATGCTGGAATAACTTTGCATATCCATCCTTTCCCCCGGTTACAGCTGCTGCTCCATGGAGAACAAATGGAGTTTTGGGGAGGAAGCACCCTCACAAGGGGTTCCTTAGAGCTCAGCACCCTTAACAAACTAAAGTTCCCAGGATTCTTTGGGGGAAGCACTTTAAATGTATGGTGTGGGTGTGACCTATGACCCTATCAAGTCAAAATATATGTTAAACAACAACAACAACAACAACAACAACAACAACAACAACAACAACAACAACGAAGCCCATCTAAGCACACCGTACTCTTGCTTACCCTCATTAATCTGCTTCCACTTGCCTTCCAATCCCTGATTTTTTAATACTCATGTCTGGTAATTATTCCCGAATTCCTTTTCCTGATGTTCTCTCTGGTTTTCATAACCTCTTGCACATTGAATTATGCAGAATTTTAGGCTATGTTCAACATAACTAATAATATTTGCAGGGTTGCATGGGGGGATCCTTTTTTATTCCCCCTCCCCTATTTTTCCAATTTCAGAGTAATCATCCTTCCAATGAACATTGTGAAAAAGCCTTGCTATTGAGGGTAAGCATGGGAATGAAATGACTCAGCTAGACAGCTGATGGTCTGCTCTTCTGCTTATTACTTCAATCACAATACTCTGTTATTTTGGGCTCCTACCCTCTGCACGTCAAGTCAACCTGCTGTCTCTGATTGCCAGCTCGCCTTAGCGCACATTTAGACCTTAATATAAATGTACATGCATGAGAGACCCATTGACATAATGGCTGTTAGCTCACTTACGGCTGGTGCTTTTGTCATTGACTTCAAAAGTATTAGCCTTGCAGGTAAAGACTGGCACCGATAAGGACATCTCAGGTGCATGTTAATTATCCACTCCATCTGGCACCAAAAACTGCCTGCAAGTGCAAAAATAGAGACCATTTCCTGAAGCAAGAGAGTGACTGTATCACAGGCACATTCTATTTTAAAAAGAATGATGTGCGGAAATATCTCATTTCTGAGGTTAAGTTCTAGCTGCGCTATAAATGTCATAATAAATCATGTATTATATTTCTTACTTATGGGGATGGCTGTTGAACCAAGGAATGAGCAAACCATCACTTGTGTTTGAAGCTGTGACATAGCAGCCTGCATCTTGGCAGGATCATCTGTGGCAGTGATGGGAAACCTCTGGCTCTCCGGTGGGACTACAGCTCCCATAATCTCTGAGCATTGGCCACGTGGGCTGTAGCTGATAGAATTTAAAGTCAATCAACCTCCAGATGGCCCAAAGTGGGTGGGTGGCCTTGAACTCTTATGACCTTGAGTCACCTAAGTGCTACATTTCCTTGAGTTCTCAGATCATGACTATAAACCACCAGTATTTGTTTTCCGTTAACATGGAGAAACCTTATTTTGCTTAGTAAGTAATTACCGTCGCTTCTGAAAAGTTACGGACACTTAAAGTTCAGTCCTACATATGTTTACTCAGAAATAAGTTCCACTTTTGTTCAGTTTCCAAGTAAGTGCACAGAGCATGGCAGTTTTAGCTTTCAAGTAAACGATCTTGCTTAAGATCCTTAATAAGCATATAGAAAGAGCAAAAAATGTTTTTTTATACCTACTTAGGTGTAATTTTGGGATGCATGTTGGCTACATGACCTCAACTTTTGGAATGTGCTTGTTTTCAAAAGCCACTGTTTGGGGTCAACCTACATGTGACGCTTAGCCTTGTGGAGCTTCTGACATTTTCTGTTTAAACCAACTTAATCTGCAAAAACAGCCGAGGTGAAGACTGGCATTGGAACGGCATTCTGAATGTTGGAGAATTCGGGACAGACGAAAGGAGGTACTTCTTTAATGTTGTGCACAATTAAACTATGACCCAAGAGGCAGGGATAGCCATCGACTTGGATGACTTTAAAAGAGGATCTGACAAATTAATGGAAGTAAAGGCTATCAACAACTACAATGGTGGGTATCCTCTGGCTCAGTGGTTGGAGGGAGTATCCTTCTGCATACCAGTTGCTGGAAAACACTGGAGGGCAGAGTGCTCTTGTGCTCGGGTCCTGCTTGCTGGCTTCCCTTAGGCATCTGGTTGGCCACTGTGTGAAAAGGATGCTCAACTAGATGAGCATGCTCTTCTTATGTTCTTTCCCTTCCTTTCTACTAAAAATTGCATCGCCAGCTGCATTTCCTCCTACAGGTCTTTCCTCCTGTAATAAGAAGAGCAGCTTTAGGGGTATTTTAACAGAACAAAAGTACTAGGGGCAGGGGAAGGTTTATGAAAGCGCATTCTCTTTGTGGTTCTCCACAGGCACATGTGTGCATACACACAGGCCTTCCACTTTAGACTGTGGACTCATGGTTGCATTTTTTTTAATAGAAAAAGAGAGAAATCAGGGGAAAGCCTAGAGAAGACAAGCATCAGGTACAGTTTGGCTCTAAGCTGCAAACAAATATACCATAGCAACTTGTAATCCATGCCTCCTAAGAAAATATATGAATTTAGAAACAGGAGACTTGGTTTAAATCAACAATTACAACTGGCATTTGCTTCCTTTGTGATTTAAATAAAATCAATCCATCCTCTGTGTTGATCCATCATGCAATGTGTTTAAATTATGAAAATTATTTTGCAAGTGCACATTTTGATTTCATTGTTTGAGGGGGGCATTATTTTACAATAGAATTCCTTTGCAAATCCACATGACAATAAGACTCTCAGGATGTGTGAGTGACAAATCATATTACCACACAAAGGCCTATCTTTAAGAAGAGAAATTTCATGGAGGTTTAATGCATAACCCTTAATTTTTACCTTGGCATACTTGTTGAAAAAGCTACCCATAACTCTGCATAATGCCAGCTTATGACAAGTGGAGTCTTAGCATGAAATTTAATTGAGCACCACCTTTCTTTCTGAAGCATTTGGATTTACAACGATGACTTTTGTACATTTACGGCTCCAATCTTATCCATCTCCAGCATGGTTATCTTTCTTCATTTTATGTGTAGGGCAGCATGGTGTGTGAGAGCCCAAAATAACAAATCTCTGTTTCTGGATGCAATTAATTCTTGTGCCTTTTGAAAGAAATGTAGAAAAGACTGACGTGGATGAAAGGAAAAGCAAACAACAGCCTCCCCTGCCCCAGCTCCACCCGATAAAATTAGACAATTGGGGTGGGTGGGGAAGAAGCATCAAAGAAGATAGTGCAGATCAAAAGTATGAAAGGAGGAAAAACAAGCCCAGATGCAGACAGAGAACAGATGCTATAGACAACTTAAAAATATATCTGAAGCACAAAAGAAGTTGTTGTTTTTTTCTAAGTGAGGAATGAAAAAAAGGGAGGGAGAAAACCATATTCTCTATAGTAAAAACAATTTCAAAAACCCGAAGAATTAGTATAGGTGGCATTGGCATATAAGGTTAAACTACAAGCATAACCAATGCAGCATTTTAAGACTGAAACCCCTTGCTGCAGGTTTTCGTTTTATGCTGCATTTTGTTTCCCTTTTACCATATTGAATTTTTTGTAAGCCTCACTGTGTTACTATGAAAAAAGGGAGGAATACAAATAAAATAACTATAATAATAATTTGATTTTGGAGATAAGCAGCAAATGGGAAAAGATCTGAGGTGATAGAATGGCTTGTACTACTTCAAAGACTAAATGTCTTATATAAAAGCTCGATGCAAGAACTGGAACAGCCTGAACTTATAAAATAAAAAATTGATAAACTCTCAACTTAAAGGGGTTGTTATATGGAAAAAAATGTTGAAAAATATCATACCCCACCTCCTGAGTGACACTGCTTTTCTGGATCAATTTCAAACTGGCTTTTGGATCAGAAACAGCTTTGGTCGTCTGAATGGATAACCTATACTGGAAGGAGAATGGGGGCAAGCACAACGCTGCTATTCCTCTGGACTTCTCAGCAGCTTTGATATGGTTGACCATGGTATCCTTCTGGTTTGCCTGAATAAGGTAAGAATTGAGATTGGGTACAATGCCCTTCAGTGATTCCTATCTGAATGTCCAGTTCAGGAAGGTGGCACTAGGGGACTCCTCCTTGCCCCATGGTGGTTGGCCGGGTTGCATTTTCTTCCCCATTCTGTTGAAACCACTGTGAGGGAGGTCATCCAGGGACTCCTGCTAACCTAAAAGCTTCAGCTTTCTAAAATTTTCATATTTTGAAAATTAATAAGTAAAACAGGAACATTATGGAAACTTTTGTAATGTTCAAAATACATAATCTAAACAGTAGTTTTCCATTAGAAGAAAGGGGAAATGAAGAAAGAACCCTGGGGCAAACTCCAGCTATCATAGCTTGGCACTTAAACATAACCAGTCAAGTTAGAAATCAAATTCACAGCATGCTCAGTTTACTCCCTGCTAGCATGGAGGAAAGCTGTCTTTTTGTCTCAAGAAATTCACTACGGAATGGGCAAGTTGTCAGGCTGTGTAGACAAATGACTATTTAAATAGCTAACAAAACAAGGAGATAACTCTGTGAAACCTGACATCAAGCACAAACCCACCACTGATAGCTATTTTATTTTCAAAGGTTTCCCCCCTTTCTAATAGCCCAAGAGATCAACAAACCTCGCACATTTTAAATTAACAGGATTTTAATTTCACATTATACAAGCTGTTTCACACTTTCCATTTCAGAAGAGGAATAGTCTCATTTGAAAAGATGGTAATTTGCATTTTAGAAAATATTAATCAGAACCATCAATTAAAGGGACTGTTTTCAAAAGAAACTATAGCAATGGATGCACTGATTCTAGGGAAACTGAAATTAAAGCTCACGCCACAGAAGAATGGCCAATACTCAGGGATGAAGCATCATTGAAACTGTTCTCTGTAATTCTATTACTGCTTGGTGTGGTACAGCCTCCAAGACAGACAAGAAAAGGCTCCAACGAGCTGTACGAATTGCAGAAAGGGTAATTGGTGCTAGCTTGCCTACAATAGAGACAATCTATGCTACCAGAGTTAAGAAGAGAGCAGAGAGAATTGCAGCAGATCCTTTACATCCCGGTCTTCATCTGCTAGATTTACTCACATCTGGACGTCCCTACAGGTCTTCATATACAAAATCGGCCAGGCACAGGAACAGTTTCCCCCCCCTTGTGCCAATAATTGTTAAATTTGTAGATGTGTAGCTGAAGGGGAGGTCAATTATGGGTGGGTTTCTTTGCTTATTTGTATTGTGAGCGGAACAGTGTGTGTATGTTTACATTGCAATGTAGCTGAAACAAATTCCAAGTATGTTGGAAAATGTACTTGGCCAATAATAAATTATTATTATTCTTCTTCTTCTTCTTCTTCTTCTTCTTCTTCTTCTTCTTCTTCTTCTTCTTCTTCTTCTTCTTCTTCTTCTTCTTCTTCTTCTTCTTCTTCTTCTTCTTCTTCTGGAAGTTGAAGTTCAACGGCATCTGAAGGGCCACAGGTTCCCCATCCCTGCTGCATAACAAAATACAGAGTAGAATTATGTTTGAACTGCTCTCGAGGAGGAGGAAGGGCAGGTGCTCCAATAAGTTCCATTGGTAAATCCCTTCCAGAGTTGCCACTTTTCAGCCAGGCAGATTATGGAAACTCCATATATCAGTTGCACTGAGGGGGCAAAATCAAACTAGGCTCTCAGTTGCTTAAGTGAAAAATGATAATTTTTCTGGAAATCTAGTCACAGTAGTTTTAGACCTCCAGGGATGCAGAACAGGCCAAGAATGTCTACTAATTATTCGGGCCTGAGGCATTGTACCCTTTCCTAGACAAAAAAGGATATGGCTATAGTTGTTCATACCTCAGTGATGTCCAGGTTAGACTACAATAAAAAGCTCTGTGTAGAGCTGTCTTTGAAAAGTGTTTGCATAGAATTGCATAGCCTAGAATTCAGAATAGGGATGGGGAACATTTTTTTTTTTTTTTACCTCAAGGATGCATTTCTCCTTGTGTTATGTCAGGGATCAGCAAACCTTTTCAGGAGGGGGCTGGTCCACTGTCCCTCAGACCTTGGGGGTGGTGGTGGTGGATTATATATATTTGGGGGGGGGGTGAACGAATTCCTATTCCCCACAAGTAACCCAGAGCTGCATTTTAAATAAAAGCATACATTCTACACATGTAAAAACGCCGATTCCTGCACCATCCGCAGGCCGGATTTAGAAGGCAATGGGGCCGGATCCGGCCCCCAGGCCTTAATTTGCCCACCCATACATTATGTAATGGAGGCCACTTGTCAATGGTGGGTAGAATGGAAGGATTTGTCCAATTTGGTTTTCTCCGTTTCTCATTTCCTCAATCTTAAATTGAGTTCACATTATTTAGCTATGGGGAGATTAAGGAGAACAAAACATTTCATGAAAATTCATCAACAGTTAGTGCAAGTTTTCCCAATAAACATATTTTATATGCCATTTTAACTAATATCCACAGTTTTGAAAGCAATTTCCCCTAATATAATATTTTTGTATGTTAATTTTCAGCAATATCTTCATGGGGGGGCGCTTTCCCATAAAAAAGGCATTTTTGTAAACATTGATTAGATAACTGCATTGCAAAAATCAGAGAAGTGTAAATTTCAAAGAGAGCTGTGTTTATGTTTGCATATTTTTTTGGAAAGTGCAAAGCTGATAGATTCAGCTTTAAGTGTGTACTGAATCAAATTTCTCCTCCATCCCTAGCAGAGCCAGGCAAAAGTGGGCTAGGCAATAAATGCAACTCTTACTGGTGGTCCTCAACAATAAATGAAAATGAAAAATAAAATTATGGAACTTCCTCCCTATGGAAATTCACCTTGCTGACATTCAGGTGTCATCTTTAGAAAACTCTCTTCCAGAGGCCTTTTGGAGTTTAGGAAAGTCTTGTCATTGCTAGTAGTTATTTTATGCCTTATAATTATTATAGCCCTTTCCTGTCTCAGGGCACTGGATTAGTAGCAGCTCTCAACTGTTGCAAAGCAGTCCTTAAGATTGGTCAGGTTTGATGGCACAAGATCTGTGCACTTGAGCATCAGCACAGAAAAAGGCACTACAAAATATCTCTTACACAGCCATGTTTCAAGGATTACCATCACAGTTTGCAGAAGAGTGCCCTCCATTCCAATGACTTTTTCCCTTTCTGAATATGAAGACACTTTTTGTGCATGACTCAAGCGATGTAACTGTTTGGGTCAACGGAAGGTTTTAGCAAGTATAATTAAGCATTGGATGGAGGCAGCTATACTTACGACAGAAAGGAAAACACAGCTGGAGATGCTTTTTCGTAGCTGACTTAACCTAAGAATAAATAGATCTGGCTGAGCCATGAATTTGCGTCATAAAATCAGAGTGAAAGAGACCACTCAGCTGAATAATAGCATATGAGAGGAACCATTTTAAAACACAAAAAACCCTTTTTATCACATAGCTTCTTTCGTTTTCCTTTTTCTCCTCTGTGTGCTTCAGCACAATTAACTCTCCTAGACAAGGAGACATATATTTTTGGCATTCTGTCTAAATTTTTATGAATGCTAAGCTACTGCAGGCACATGATACAGAAATCCCTTGTCTAAAATGCGAACGTTTACAACTCGTTAAGACTAGTAACAGATTTGAGAAGTGGGCCTGACTACATAATGTTGCAGTGTATCCACCTTGCCTCCTAACAATGGGGTGAGGAACCTGAGACCCAGGGACTGAATGCGGCCCCCAGTTCTCTTCATGTGGCCCTTGGGAATCCGCCCAGATCAAAGCCACAGTGACCCTGCTCTGCACCTTCCTCTAATACCTGAAGGAGCGTCTCCACCCCCATCGTTCTGCCCGGACACTGAGGTCCAGTACCGAGGGCCTTCTGGCGGTTCCCTCGTTGCGAGAAGCCAAGTTACAGGGAACCAGGCAGAGGGCCTTCTCGGTGGTGGCGCCCGCCCTGTGGAACGCCCTCCCATCAGATGTCAAAGAGGAAAACAGCTACCAGATTTTTAGAAGACATCTGAAGGCAGCCCTGTTTAGGGAGGCTTTTAATGTTTAATCGATTATTTTATTTCATTTTTCTGTTGGAAGCCGCCCAGAGTGGCTGGGGAAACCCAGCCAGATGGGCAGGGTATAAATAAAAAATTATGATGATGATGATGATGATTTTACTTGGCTGGAATGTTTCCTTGAACTGTCACAATTCCATTTGCTTGCTTGGGTGGACAGTGGTGTATGTCTGGCGACACCCACTTTGACCACACCCACCACTGGTATGCCGCCCCCAAAAGAAAGACTCAAGCGATGTAACCGAGGGAATGTGGTCCAGGGGCTAAAAAAAGGGTTCCCACCCCTAGCAGGAGACTTCATCTCGAGGGTTTCTCCCAGCTAGCCAGGCAGAAATGCCCCCCTCCATTTTCCTTTCCTGACACTCAACATTCTGTGGCTGCTGAGCATGCTCAGCCCTCACTGGGCTATTTTTGTTTAAAGGAAGAATTACCCACTAAGGATTTTATTATTATTAATGTACTTCTGCAAACCTCGAGGTTCTCCTGAGGAGACTGATACCTTCTCTTGTTCCATTTCTGCCACCATCTGAGTTTGCTCTGTTTGAAGGAATTCCATCTGCAGCCTCACATCCGTGATCCTAACTTGGGCATCTTGATAGTGTTCCACCTCCATAGGAGCACTGGGCTAAGAAGAAAAGGACAAATGTGAATTGCATTTCAAACGCTTTGCTAATATGAAATTGCCTAAGCACAGCAATAATAAGATATTTCACTCTACAAAATCCACCGTCTCTAAAGGAGGTTTATATAGGTATATGGAAGAGATATATAATTACTTCACGCTCGAAAGGCAAACTGAGAAGGAAGTCATTTTGTTTAAATGCTTTGCGTCCTAGGAACTAGATTGCACATATTAAAAATTACTGATTTTTGAGAAGTTGGATTTTACTTCTGCAGCTTGAAGACTGAGGAAATTGTGAGACTGGTGATGGTGTAAGCAGCTGGCATCATTCTGCCTCTTCCTTCAATTAAAATAGTGTGGATAGGAATATCCAAATAGGGATTCAGTGACTTTTAAGAACTTTAGAGGAGCCCTGCTGGATCTGGCCAAAAGCCCATCTAATCCAGCATCCTGTTCTCACAGTGGCTGACCAGATGCCTATGGGAAGTCAAAAAGCTGGACCTGAGTACAGTAATACTTTTCTCACTTGTGATTACCAGCAACTAATATTTCATTATTCTACTATGTTATCATTCAGTTACATAGTATGAACACTAAAGCATTGGCTTTTGTTCAAGTTCAATCATTAGCTGAGGAAATGAAGAAGATAATATAGACACGTAAACTTCCCGAATAAAGCAAATATAGTATTGGCCACGATGTCTTTGCTCTGTCTCCAGGGTCAGAAATAATAATAATAATAATAATAATAATAATAATAATAATAATAATAATAATATATTTATACCCTGCTCATCTGGCTGGGCTATATTTGCTCATATGGCTGGGCTATATTTTACATTGTTTTTAAGTTGTTTTTGGTTGATGTTTTATATTTGTTGTTAGCCGCCCTGAGACCGGTTTCTAAACTGGGAAGGGTAGGGTATAAATAAACATTTATTATTATATTATTATTCCCCAGCCACTCTGGGCAGCTCCCAACAGAATATTAAAAATGCAATAAAACATCAAACATTAAAAACTTCCCTAAACAGAGATGCCTTCAGATGTCTCCTAAAAGTCAGCTAGTTGTTTATTTCCTCGACTTCTGGTGGGAAGGTATTTAACAGGGCGGGTGCCACTACCGAGTTCCCTCTTGCAGGGAGGGAACTGCCAGATGGCCCTCAGAGCTCGGCCTCAGTGTCTGAATGATGGGGCTGAATGATGGGGTTGGAGATGCTCATACTGGGCCGAAGCCATTTAGGGCTTCAGCACCAACACTTTGAATTGTGCTCGGAAAAGTACTGAGAGAAGCAGTAATGCTTCTGAATACTAGTTGCTAGAAACTACAGGAGGCGAGAGGGCTCTTGTGATTGGGTCCTGCTTATGAGTTTTCCACAAGCATCTGGTTGGCCACTATGAGAACAAGATGCTGGACTAGATGGGCCATTGTCCTGATCCAGCAGGCTCTTCTTATGAAGCAAAACCCCTTATACTAGTAACCCTTTCTCTATCTTCTCTCAGTTGAACTAAACGTGCAAATGTTGCATTCCATACTCAAGGTCTGTGGAGCTTCTACATTTTCCCATTTATTTGCCACTTCTTTTTCAGCTGGTCTTATAAATTTAATGTAATTGTTTCTAACAGAAATACTAACAATGATAACACCTGTGCTGCTTAACTAGATAGGCCACTGATCTGATTCAGCAGGCTGTTCGTTCTTATGTTCACAACTTGTACCAGACCATAATCAATAAAGCAGAAGGTGACTGGCTGCATTAGAAAAATATTTATTTAAAAAATCACCCCACGGAATGCATCTGTTCTGTGGAATGAGTGCTAGCTGGTAATGACCACTAAGCACATCACTATGGTAATGAGAAAAACTCAGCGGGTATGCGGCACACTAAGGATTCTGGGAAATCAATGAATAGGCTGCCCGTGACGGTGGATGATTCCAATGGCTGACCTTTAAACAACTTTGTACAATGCAAGTAAATAAAAGAGGGAGATGTAATGGAACAAATATGGTCAATAAAGTGTCTCCAGTGCCCCTACTAATGAAGAGGACTCTCAAAGCACTTTTCTAGAATAAGCAGCAATAATTAAGTTCTCATATGTTCACAGTGTGGGCTGGGGCTGCCTAACAAAACAGAGCTATCAGCTGTTGAATAGCAACGCAGCACATGGTAGGATGGCTGGGCAAACACCCCTACCAAAATGGCAACTTGGCTCTCAGATATTTGCCCTTCCTGCTTCAACTGCTTCATACAGCAAATATTTTTGAGGCACTTTAACAGTAAAGGTGACCAGAACCAAAGCAAACTGTGGGGAACTGTAGCTCTATGAGGGGAATAGGGGTCTCCTAACAACTCTCAACACCCTTAACAAACTACAGTTCCCATGATCCTCTGGGGGAAGCCCTGACTGTTAACATAGTAGCTTAGTGCTTTAAATGTATGGTCCGGATATGACCACTGTTTTGACTTGCCAGAATAATCTAGCTTATCTCTGTTGTGGGCCTCATGACTCACCACTCTTGTCCTCTGTCTCAGTCTCTTTCTGTGTGTCTCTCTCCCATTTCAGTTTGTATTTCTCATTTCACCTTGTCCCCCCACAGTACTGTGTCCCTACATCTCTGTTTATGTCCATCTGCTAGCTTTTGTGACTGAGAGAACAAAGTTAAGTGTAGAATATACATTGAACAAAGGTACTTCAGAGACAAACCATAGTGTGAAACTGTTGAATTTACACTTATGAAGAAGTTCAGTTCCATCACTGTGACCTGAATGAAAATAATGGGTTTTGTGTATTACATGTGTTTATTAGCTCATCATGAGCGATGCTACCCTGTAATCATTTTTACACACATTTAAGAACAACATTCCCCACATCTGATAAAGAAAAGCTTATGTCACAATATATTTCAAGGTCCTGCTAAACTGTTGTTTTTGCTGCAACAAATTAACATGGCCACCGCCACCGCCCCCCCCCCAAAATTATAGTTATAGAGGACAGTTATCTCCACCACTTATAAATTTTGGTAACTGTGATATATAAATAGTTGAAAGAAATAAAATAAATGAATATATCTACAAAGAACTGCCAGTAAGTTCTGGAGCTTACTCACAAGTAAATGTACACAGGACTGGAACTTTAAAGGACCATGAAAATTCTCTGTATCTGTATCCATAGTCTCTAAACCACTGTATAAACATACCATATTTATTCTTAAATTCTATTGATCTGTCCTGCAATTCAAAAGAAAAATGCAATTTTCCTTTGTATGCTGACCAATTTCAGCAGTGTTTAAGTGGAGGCCATCTCTAGGCTGAAACAATTTTACGTCACAGATATAACTAAACTAGAGAGAAAAATACATGTCTGAGTTCTCAAGAGTCAATTTGAGCTGCTTGTGTCAATGCAGCTTAAAATATGCTGTGCTGCCCTGCAGAACTGTCAAGTCTGTTCTGCAGAACACACAGTGCAATGTTTGTGCTCCTCTATGTTGACCATCACATCTGTTTGCTAAACTCACAATGTGCAGAGGAGGTTCCATTTTGCTATTTTCTTTACCTGCCAAGTTGATTATATTATTAATTCCCTTTCTGACCCCACAATGTTACTTCAGAACATCAGTCAGATGAATTATCCCCCCACCCCCCCAAAAAACATAATAAAAGCTTTTTCAGAACTCATTGCCGATAACGTCTCCAAGAACTAGTTTTAAAAACAAGCAATTTATTAGAAATATAAGAACAGAATGTATCTGAAGTCAGTCTAGTCTGCAAAGAGCACAATTCAGGATACCAGTCTGGCCAATCACTGGAAATTTTTACTTATTTACCCGACTTCTCACCTTGCAGTATGAATTTGGGGGAAGAACTTAGCAGGAACAAGATTCATCCAACCCAGCTTCTGCAATGTCATAGGCATGTGAGACTGAACTTTGGAGACCTGCCTTTTGGGGATAGAATATACTTAAGCTGGTCCTGAGCCATCTTATGATATGAAGGCTACCAATAAAATCCGCTTGGGCTAGGTACAATAACACTAAGGACCAACCAGTTGCAAGGGATCCAACACTTCCTCTTCATCTTGCTACGGTTGGAATAGTTCAGTTGGCTCATGGCCCAGTTTAAACATGACCGCCACCATGCTGACTCTGACATAAGGCCCTTCCCCATGGTAACAGCAGGTGTGGTATTTAAGATTCATTGACAAGGGTTAGCAGAAGTGAGCAGATGCTGCATGCAGTTGGGGAGATTTGAGTGGGTGAGATCTTTTAATCCTAATTAAGGCCACCTCGCGGGCTGCCATCATTGGGAAGAGCTTTACTGACCTCTATATGGGAGACTCATAATGGTGCGCTGAGGAGGTCATTCCGTCAGCACCGCTCTGCTTGCCAGATGGAACAATCTCCCTTCTCCTCCCCTCGTGCACGGTTCTGGGTGAGCTATTGACCCTCCCGAGATTTGGAGAGGGCACGCCAGGGTGTGTGTAGGGGGAGCAGAGGAGGAAGTCTCATTCCACTGCCTTCTGCTAGAGAAACAACTTAGCTGAATCTGACCTACAAAGCTTAAATCAGACTGTTAAAGAAAGTGCTGACATTCTCTAGTGCGGGCATAATCTTGATTTATCCCTAATGCCCTTTAAGTGTGGTGTTGGTAACAGATGCCTGAGCAACACAATGGTTAGGGGAGGATAAAATGTCTCTCCCTAAAGAGTTATGTGCACCAGACTATGTGTATCTCTCTCCCATTCATTCAGATCTGCATAGCTGTGATGGCACACAGAGTATGTCATGCCAGTGATCTGCTTCCCATCACCTCTATGACAAGCTGTGTATTACTATGTACTCACTGTGATAGGTTAACATTGGTAGGAGTGTCTCTGTAAGTAGCTTCGGATGCTCAAATTTGCAAGCTAGGAGGACTGGAGGGTTGCAATTGGCTTCTGAGCCCAATGTTCCCCACCCATGATTTAAACATTGGTTTCATTTTATTTCAGGCAGCCCCACTGTGTGCCTCAATGCATTTGCAGAGTACAGAAAATATCTGAAAAGAACATATTATACATTTTTTAAAAAAAACTCAGCACAGACATCCGTGCAGCTTTAGCAATGGGCATTGCTGCCATGGCTAGAATTGCAGCAGGCATCCAGCCAGGCCAGATGCAAGACTAACACTGATTGATTTCAGATTCATCCAAGGGCCGTGGTGTTGACTGAAGGAGACAGAGTGCTCTCCTTCAGTTCCAAGCTCCTATTTTTTCCAATTAGAATGCTAGTTACTATTGGGGGTTCTGTGTCTGACAGACAACAGAGAGACAATGACATGACAAATGACATTGCAGAGCAGCCTCCAGCAATCTGAAGTCATCAGCACTGACATGGCTACTATCATAAATAACCTCTAAATAAGAAAGCCACTTGCACTGAGTTCCAACCAGCATCATTTCATTTGGACACCAGGAAGGACAAAGGCAGGCACAAGGAAAGCAGAAGCAGACACCAGCAGCATTCTCAATGACTTAGAAAAGCCACCAGAGGAAAAACCCTACTCTATCATTATAACACAATGCTGGCATGTGCAGCAAAATAGCCACAGCTTGAGATCTCTGAAGGACACTGTCTCCCACCCAGATTTCAAGTTTACATTTCCAGAGCCAATGCATTGTATATTCTCACTGTTTCCATACTAATTCTCTGGAATTGCCATCCTCGTCTATTCACTTTTATGAAGCATCCATGTCCTTATCAGCCCATTGCATTCAAGGTTTGTCTCTCTCTGTGTTTTTTCAGAACTGATTCCTTGCAATGCTTTTATTAAAAAATGCAGTTGCAACACCAGCCTATGTGGTGTACATAAGTAAAGCACTATTTACTTATTTACACTTATTTACACTATTTACATTGAACTTCTATGCACATTTTCCTGAGAATAAGTCTCATTGAACTCAGTGAGGCCCAGTTCTGGGTAAACATGCATAGGACTACATTCATAGATTATTCAGGACTCCTTTGCCTTTAATTAAATACTTCCCGTTTGCAGGTTCATCTCATTTTGTTTCTTCCTGATGAGTGGGTGGAAGAGCAGTAATGAATAGTCTCTTTATTGCTCTGATGCCAGTTTTTGTTTCTGAGTGAGGAGACTTTAATAGCAGAGTTTTTCTTCAATATTATTTTTATAGCAAAATATTGATATTTATTAAAAATGAAAGGAAATGGTTAACTGAACCAACCACTTTGCAAGATTTAAAAATATGTTGGATCTGCACGGAAAATGAACTATCCCATAGACTCTGCAACTGCAAAACTTTTGTGATGGTAATAGTCAGTCTAGGGGGACACAGGGTGACACATACCCCTAAACACTTTGTGAATCTAAGCTTGGCCTCATTAAGGGGCAATATTTTGATATGAGTAGGAAAATGAGAGTACCCCTAAACAATTTTTTAGAAATAAAGCAGTGGTAATAGTTGTGATAATCACTGAGAATGTACACACAATATATACATATGTCTGATTCAAAATATGAAAGCATCAGAGTTTCTGTACACTATCAGAATAGCTACTTGTAATATTTATTCGGGCTGAATTTTGAAGAGTCTCTTGAAATAAAAATAAAAATGTGTATGTATGTATGTATGTATGTATGTATGTATGTATGTATGTATATAAAGGTAAAGGGACCCCTGACCATTAGGTCCAGTCGTGACCGACTCTGGGGTTGCAGCACTCATCTCACATTATTGGCCGAGGGATCCAGCGTACAGCTTCCAGGTCATATGGCCAGCATGACAAAGCCACTTCTGGCGAACCAGAGCAGCACATGGAAACGCCGTTTACCTTCCTGCTGTAGCGGTACCTATTTATCTACTTGCACTTTGACGTGCTTTCGAACTGCTAGGTTGGCAAGAGCTGGGACTGAGCAACGAGAGCTCACCCCATCGCGGGGATTCAAACCGCCAAGCTTCTGATTGGCAAGCCCTAGGCTCTGTGGTTTAACCCACAGCGCCACCGGCACCCCAATTCCCAGTGTGTGTGTGTGTGTTATGGAGCTAGTCAAATTAGCTTCTTCTAAGAGAAAAGGGTGGGTGTATGACACAGCGTATATGAACGCAAGTGGAGATGGTTTTTTTAAAATGACTTAATCACAGCCGCGCAGCAAAGGTCTGATGTGGAGGTCACTCTGCTTGGCTTTTCTCCGTCTCCCTCTTTTGCATCAGCCACAAATTCATTCCTAATTGCTGCTGAGGAAAACAAACTGTCAGTGTGATGGTAAAGCGCAACACACAGCCCTTGCACTTATTGCTCATCAGGCAGAAAATGTCAGCACTTGCGCAGTGCTGGGGGCAAAGCCTCTGTTTTGTGCCAAGTTCTTTTAATGAAAAACAAAAACAAACTGTTCCAAGTGCTCTTTAATCTTATTGCATCTTTTATGATCCTGTCAGCGTTATTATGCAGTGGGTGGGAAAAGTCAATTACACATCTTTGGCACCCCTTGCTCTTCTCCACTCTCAGATATACTGACTGGCTTGAGGACAGGCTTACATTTTCAATCAAGCCAACTAATCTTAGACTAGCCAAGTGTTAGTGTGTGGAGCATGATGCTTACTTTCTTAATAATGCCATTTGATTAAAAGGGGATTCTCTCCTTCCCACCCCCACCTCCCAATCATAACCATTCTATGGATTAGCATTTCAATTTGAACAAGCTTTAATTTAATTATCTGATTCCTGGGGAAAAGATCTATCTTGATGTTTGGTTAATAAAACGCCTATCATTATGGTGTGTGGGTGGGTGTAGAGTGGGCATATAAATGACAAGGATTCTGGAGGATGCAGAGACACATTCCTCCTCTCACAGTTCTCAAGATGGTCATTTCCCCCTTTCCTTGCAGGACTTAATAGTAGTCATTCGCTTATCTGGAAGAAAGTAAAGGAATACAGACATTGAGGATGGAGAAGAAAATAGATCCATTTTGCATCTCAAGGTGAGCTTTCCCAATTAGCCTTTCTGAAACAGCACATGAAACGAAACACAACGCCATTTGAAATTTGCACTTCTCTGAAATTTGCAAAGCAGTTCTCCAGACGAGTATTGAGTACAAAAATGCACGTACATGGGTGAAGTGTGCATAAACAGGCATATACTGATGAAAATGGCATACAAAAAATGCATTATATTAAGGAAAATTGCTTAGCAAAAATGTGTGTGTTAGACAAAATTGCATAAAAAACTGTTATTAGGGGAAATGCCGTGCACTTCTGCCACTTGAGGCAATGCTCTTCAGCCCGTGCCATGGGTGGGCTAGCTCTGATCAGCACTGTAATCTACACCCCATAGCTCCAAAATGCTTGTACGTCGCTCAGAACGTGTGTATGATGTCTAATGCAAGGGAAAGACCACAGCTCAGAGGTACAGCACCTGCATTGCATGCAGAAGGTCTCAAGTGCAATCCCTGGCATCTTCAACTAGGGCTGGAAATGTTCCCTGCCTGAAGTTCTGGACATCTGCTGCTAGCTGGTGCAGACAAAACAGAGCTAAATGGATTATTGGTGTGACTTGGTATAAGGCAGCTTCCTATGTTCCCATATCCCGCTCTGTAAGCCAGTGGATAGCCAGCACTGGTTATGTAAACCCCAGCACTAAACCTGGGGGATCATTATCAGGACCTGTTGTTGGCAGGA
Organism: Zootoca vivipara; assembly: GCF_965207765.1. NCBI lineage: Eukaryota > Metazoa > Chordata > Lepidosauria > Squamata > Lacertidae > Zootoca > Zootoca vivipara. The sequence continues at coordinate 75,823,174 of NC_142584.1, read as the reverse complement.
AGCAAAATGGAATTGGCAGTTCCTTTTCAACACAGTCTGTCAATGCTTCTCAGCAGGGCCCTGACTGACAACACTCTCAGCTACTGAAGCACGTGGCAGGAGCATTAAAATTATTGACTTCTTCTCTCAAGATTATCGACTGCTATCCAAGAGCTGTGAAAGCTGGATCTGATTAATTCTAAAAGGGGCATGAGGATGAAGGAAGATTAGTGCAATTAGCCTTTTTTTTTTTAAAAAAAAAAAGGCATGCTTGGGGGGTCAGACCTAGAGACCAGCTGCTTGACCGTTCTTCAAGGGCAAACTCTGAAACATAGAACAGCTCTAAAGGGAAAAGTCTGCACCGAGTCTCAGACCATGAACAAGCGGAAAAGGCAAAATAGCATCTGACATTGGCTGAGAGGAACAGCCCAAAATTTGAGTGGAAGCACTATGTCTTACAGGGAACAATAAGCTCAAAGGAAGAGAGAATTCACACTATCTTACCTGTAGGCCTTTTTGGACTGCTACTGCTTTCATCTTCAACCTTGAACATGCTGCCTAGTGCTGATGGGAAATGTAGTCCAGTGGCCTCTGGAGGTCCCTAGGTTAGCCACTCCTGCTTTAGAGGCAATTCCTCTTCTACCCTCAACAGGATATAATAATACTACTACTACTACTACTACTACTACTACTACTAATAATAATAATAATTTATTATTTATACCCTGCCCATCTGGCTGGGTTTCCCCAGCCACTCTGGGCGGCTTCCAACAGAAGAATAAAATAATCGATTAAAGATTAAAAGCCTCTCTAAACAGGGCTGCCTTCAGATGTCTTCTAAAAATCTGGTAGCTGTTTTTCTCTTTGACATCTGGTGGGAGGGCATTCCACAGGGTGGGTGCCACTACCGAGAAGACCCTCTGCCTGGTTCCCTGTAACTTGGCTTCTCACAGCAAGGAAACCGCCAGAAGGCCCTCGGCACTGGACCTCAGTGTCTTGGCAGAATGATGGGGGTGGAGACACTCCATCAAGTATACTGGACCAAGGCCGTTTAGGGCTTTAAAGGTCAGCACCAACACTTCGAATTGTGCTCGGAAATGTGCTGGGAGCCAATGTAGGTCTTTCAAGACCGGTGTTATGTGGTCTCGGTGGCCACTCCCAGTCACCAGTCTAGCTGCCACATTCTGGATTAGTTGTAGTTTCTGGGTCACCTACAAAGGTAGTCCCACATAGAGCGCATTGCAGTAATTCAAGCGAGAGATAACTAGAGCATGCCCCACTCTGGCGAGACAGTCCGCGGGCAGGTAGGGTCTCAGCCTGCGTACCAGATGGAGCTGATAAACAGCTGCCCTGGACACAGAATTGACCTGCGCCTCCGTGGACAGCTGTGAGTCCAAAATGACTCCCAGGCTGCACACCTGGTCCTTCAGGGGCACATTTACCCCATTCAGGACCAGGGAGTCCTCCACACCTGCCCGCTTCCTGTCCCCCCAAAACAGTACTTCTGTCTTGTCAGGATTCAACTTCAATCTGTTAGCCGCCATCCATCCTCCAACCGCCTCCAGACACTCACAAAGGACCTTCACCACCTTCACTGGTTCCGATTTGAAAGAGAGGTAGAACTGGGTATCATCCGCATATTGATGAACACCCAGCCCAAACCCCCTGGTGATCTCTCCCAGCGGCTGCATATAGATGTTGAAAATTATGGAAGTCCCACAACAGTGTTGTGTCGAGCTGTTGAAATGTCACTAAGCAATGACAGTTGTGGTCTTTTGGAAGAAAAGTCTTATGCAAGCACTATGCGTGACCATATATATATCACACACACTAGCTGGCCCTGCCACGTGTTGCTGTGGGTTACCAGTTCCGTTCCCTGCAAACCTGAGCTATCCCGTCCCTGTCCTGCCCCCAGCCACAACGCAGGCGAGTCCCTACCTCCGTTCCCTGCAAACCTGAGCTATCTCGTCCCCGTCCTGCCCCCAGTAACAACGCAGGTGAGTCCCTTCCTCCGTTCCCTGTAAACCTGAGCTATCCTGTCTGCACTCTGTCCTGCCCTTGGAGATGCAGCTTCTGGGTTCTATTTCCCAGTATGCCCAGCAGTGTCTGCTGTCTTGAGTTTTGAGGTCCACAAAACGGGTGTGGGGTGTGCTGGGGTGTCATCTGTGTATGCAAATGGTATGTGGACATTTGCTTATTCGCATGTGACGTTGTGTCCAAATTTGAATGCAATCAGTCAAGCGGTTTTGGTGTGAGGTGGATACTAACCCACATGCCCAGTTTACATTTTTATATATATAGATGGTTACAGCATGTCTAATTCCTGGAAAGGTCTACTGTATCTGTACTAACTATGTACACATATATCTTACAATGTGCACATATATCTAAATGTTTCCTCCTTAACAGATCAACGTTATAACTGGACAACGAATAAGATCTATGTGAGCTTGCAGATTCCTTGGTATAAGAACTCTTCTGAAACTTGTTATCCTGGAGTTTGCTCTGTTCACCAGAATGAAGAACAACATGAAGCTAAACTCAGCATGATTTTTTCTTTCTCTAGTTTTTTTGTTTGTTTTAATATCAAAAATAAGGAATTTCCTACACAGAGAAAACTTAAAGGTAGGCTAAAGTGTTCAAACCCTTTACAGACTGTTGCATATGAAATTTCTGCACACATGCAAAATTTGCTTCTCAATTATGCAAAATTTGCTTCTCATGTTACAAAACTGAAGCAGACCTAAGCCATTTTATTGCACACATTCTTCCACATACGTGCCACTATGAACAAAACTACTTCAGCGACCCCTGCTGGGAGAAAGTTGAACACCCTAGGGTTTTTGTTTTTTCTTAAATCTCACTGAAATTCATTTAATGCAAGCATTCAGGTTCAATTTATAAGCTGATCAAATAACAGCATTAGGAAGGGAATCTGCATTTTAAAATAAAACAGAAACTTAAGATGTATATTGAGTGACAGCATTTCAAGTCCAACATACAGTACCAATATGCTTGGCCCCACTGACCTTCAGGATGCTATCTATGCACAGAACATTTAAATTAAAACTGATGATGGAGCCGCAGTGAATTTAGTGTTAGTCTTTCATCTTAAGCTAAACTGGGCTTTAATTCCCGCCCCCCCCCCCGCCCCCTGCACAATGGTTTGAAAGCTAAAAGTGTTTATGAAATCCATCCATCTATTTAAAGGGTTAAGCTAAGAAAAAGAGTTAAACACTCCTCCCCTGGCCCCACTTCCCCAAGCAGGCCCCATGTTGTGGCTGCTAATTAGTTAAAAGAATCATCCAGGGGAGTTCCAAATAATGCATCTCATGTGTCTTTATTATCTACGTCCACAGTATGTTATTCTATAGTAATCCAATTACAGAAGGGTGTGTTTCAACAGAGGTGGATTATCTGAGGCAATAGTCCTAGCTGCTTGGTGTTTAATTAGAATAATAAAAATCACCAGGCAACTGAAGTGAAGAAGCAGGTAAAAAGACTGAGAATTGTAAAAATCCAGGAATGAAAAGGTATTTGCCTTAGCAGCACAAATCACTCACAGCAATGAATGAGACCACAGTGCATTATTTCCTTAATGAGAGGATAGTAGCTTGTTCTCTGTAAGTGTACTTTGCATAGGTTGACCTGAGCAGACCAGTTGTGGACATTTAACTTTAATCCAGGTGTCCTGAACCTCGACTCCTGAAGAACAGCAAGAGCTCAAACACACCATTTGTATGCATGAATCAAGCTGTGCTCACACTGCTGATGGAATAATCAATCCCCAAAAGAAAACACTCTCTTGGAAGGAAGCTTTGAGGACACAAGAGGGTGGAAAATTTGCTAACGTCTGCTACATCCTAGCTCTCCCATGGCTTGAGCGGAAAACCCCAAGTGTCCTACAGAAAGGTCACAATCTCCAGGCTTTATTTGCTATTACATACACTTAGTCTGCGCACATAGGACACTTTCTTATTGAATCAGTGGAGACAGAGTACTTATTTTGTCTACATAATCTATGCACAATCTGGCTCTATTGCATCTTTGTTCCTGAAAAGCACTTATTGAGCAACTTGTTTTATCGTAAAATAGAAGCTCATTGGAGATTCCTTCTGCATTACCATCTGCATGTCCACCTGAAAGCAGGTGTAGGCAGGCCTAGGAATGGGGAAGGGAGAGGGATATATCCACACCTGCCCAATAATGTTGTGGGTGGGTGCATACCAAGATCACAACCACCACTTCCTTCTTCATTCACCTGGAGCGTGTGCCAGGGAGGAAAACGCTTGGATAACCTAATCAAATGGTTTTCAAATGTATATCAAGTAGCAACACCCACCTTTGTGGACAGCAGGATTTAGAATCAGTCTAGATTGACAGCAGCATGTTGAGGATAAGAATGAATGATTCCAGGTTGAGAAAAAAGAAAAATACATTTTTTCTGCTGCATGCAGGTTAGTGTGTACACAACCGGAGACATCCAGCATCTTAAAGTCCTCGTCAAGCCTGGTCGATGAGCTAGATGTGATTTTAAAAAAACTGGCACTGTGGATGAAAAAATGAAAAGGGGTGTGTGGTGCTTAGCAAGGTTTGTTTCTACATATAGCAGACTTTAGCTTTGGGGAGGCCCAGAGTGTTGCTTCACCTTATACATACGGTAGGACCAAGAGACATGGATGGGAGCTGCTGAAGTGACCTGCAACACCTGTACCATATCTGTTCTGCTCACCAAGTTCTGATGATGCGAACAGAAGCTGCTAAGAACCAGTAGCAGATTTTTTTAAAAAAATATGGAACCCTTCACGAATTTGCGTGTCATCCTTGCGCAGGGGCTATACTCACTTCTCTGTATCGTTCCAATTTTAGTATATGTCCTGCCGAAGCGAGTACAGTAGCAGGACTTTTAAGCTACATTGAATGGATCTTCCCTGCTCAACCACTCCATTTAACAGTCTCTTCAGAAACAGTTTGTTGCTTTGTAGTTGCAACAAGGCAGCCTACTCATTTTAATGGGTTGTTGTTGTTTTCCCCCCCCCCTCATTTTCTGCCATGATTATTATTTCTAAAGAGCTTCAAAGGAGTTTTCTGCCTTTTTTTATTCTTCTTCTGCTTGTAGCTCTGTTTCCGGATGCTCTTAAATGTTAGGAAACAAATGTGTGCCATAAATCACATTTTAAGGGAAGCTTACCAACTAATCTTAGGTGTTGGGTAATAAGAGTTGGGGTCCCTTCAGGCCAGTTTTTGAAAGTAAATAATAATTAAACAAAATCTCAGACAGGTTGTGGAGTATGGCAGGATTTTAAAAGTCAATAGCTTGTCTTGCCTCCTCATTTTTCTTACAAAACAATAGTTTATCATCATGAAAGAGGCAGGGTGCTCAGGTTGAAGACATGCAAAATTAGGGTTGGCAGACCCCCAGGCCTGAAGTTGCCAAGTTTGCCTGACTGGCCCCAGGTGCCAGGGGGAGGGTTTGAATTTCCAGGTGGGTGAGAGCCCCTATTTAAAAAAAATTAACAAGCTGATCGTGTGAGCAGCTTTCAAATTTCAACCTGGTGGGAGCTAACTGCAAACTATTGCATAGACTCTAGTCTAGGCAGAAGTGGGGGGGGCATTATTATTTTTAATGCAAAAAAGCACACAAATAAATCACTGCTGTGGTACACCCACAGTTGTGAGTCCCAAGATTATGATTATGTACCCCCTACAGCCCTACCTGTTGCCATTGGCTGCAGCCTACGTGTGACATCACGAATGTACATGGCAGCTGAGTGGACCCACAAAGGTGGGTCTTTTCCTCTTCTCCAACAGAACACATTGTGCAACAGCTGTGACATTCAGCATTGCCTTGTTTTCTTCCACTTGTAGGAGGAGAATTGGCAGATGGACGGATGTGATCATCTGGTTGTGAGATGCTATGGAGTGATAATAAGGCAAGGTCACTTGCTGAGCAGGACTGCAGCTTCAAGACAGCCAATACCCACAGCTGGAAAATGGCTGATGTCTAGTGATGGACTTAATGGAAGCTGGCAGGTGTTGGTGGGTGGAAACTGATAAAGATCATATTCAGAAGCCAGTGGCTAGAGCTGGCTGGTGTTCATGGGTGTAAGCTGCTTGAATTTCACCTTTGGAAGCTAGTCAACAGAAGCTGGTGGATATTTTTGAGTTGAAGCCAGGGCATGAATGTGAACTGGTGGAGAATGAAAGATGAATGAACATTATTCATTGGTGTTTTTCATGGATGAATGGCACCTATAAAAATGGGAGGTTTCAGTTGTGGTCAGGACAAATGATGTGTGTATGTGTATGAATGGTGGATATTCATGAACAGATGAAACCCATGGAAGATGGCAGGCTGAAGTCAGCAGATATTTTTAATGAAAAACAAACCCATAAACCAGGCAACTAGCAGCCTTTAAGCCAAATCTGGTCTCATAGACAACCAAATGGTCCACTTCTCTTTCCTGACCTTTAAGTACAGGGAAAAGAGTCTTTAAGCCAAACAAAGCTTCTTTGCAGCTGGCTTCAACTGAGTGAAGAAATATTCTCCTTTACAGATGACAATATTCTGTTTGAGGGACATTCAAAGCACTGTCCTCTATTCGGAGAGCTGTCTGACCCAAGTTTGGCTATCAACAGTTTGCCGGTCAGTTTTCTCCACTATGCTAAAATGTAAATTATAGTAATTATTTGCACATTTGCCTTTCTCAACATTAGTTAGCATATTCAAATTTTATGCAAATTTCTTGCTTTTTTGTAATTAGTTTTCTCATTTTGGGCAATACGTAAGGGTCAACCCTCTGGGAGACTGCCACATGGGCTACTTATTTATTGCAGGGTGCATCTTCCACCTGGCTCAGAAATCTAGTTAATCTAGTTTAAGAATACAGTTGTGTTAACAAAGGGGATGGAAAAAAGACTTGGGTCCTTGTCTTCCTGGTTGGCCAAGTACCCTCTTCTAGTTTGGATGATACCATGACCTCCAGCAGAAAGAAATGTGACAATCTCATCCCGTTCCAACACAAACCAAGGCATTCTATGAAGCTGCCTGAAAGTAACTTATGTTGGTCAATCTAGTCTAGTTTTATCCACTCTGACTGGCAGCACTGAATGCAGCCAATCTTATCAACTCTGCAGAATCAGCTGAACATTTGCTGCTCTGATTAATGGACTCCTATGTCAATGGCTCTCAGCTACTCATAGGTCTTACACTTTCCTGGCTAAGCAAAAGGGACAGCTCAGCATATTATTAGATTTGCTGTTTTATTTAAAGATAGCTATGCCATGATGCATCGTTGCTCTGCTCTCTGTGCACAATAATTTGTATGGGGAATAAGATATGATAAATCCTTCCTTGGTGCAGGATACAGACTAGATGGCCTCGGGGCTCATTCTAGCTCTTCGATTACAATTCCACTAGCTCCCAAAGCTTATATAGCCTAAATTGAGCAATGTACTTTAAGAAGTATAAAGAAAATTTGATGCTTATGAAAAAGTACATAGGGCTAAGAATGAGAAACAAAGAGAAACAAAGAAATTCATCTTGCTAAAACCTTTTGTTGTCTTTTAGGGAGCAAACAAAATATACTCCACAAGTATTGGGAATTATTTTTTCTTGCCTGCTGAACCCAATATAGAATAAAACAAAAGAATAACTCCCTTAGGAGGCTGGCATTCTGCATTTGTAAAGGCAACTGCTTTCAAACAGATAATGAAGAAGGCTTGGCTTATGTGGTGAGTTCTTTATGAACTCATTTCCTTCCTGGAGTTCAGGAATTATTCTACTTTGGCCATTGCTGCAAGACTGGAAGAAGCTTCAGTGGGAAGACACCAGCATTTCTTTTCTTTCTTTTTTAAGAAATAAGGTAAGGTGTGCAATTCAACCATCTTTTAGTTTGCAGTTCTATGAGAAAACTTGGCATTACTTAAGTTTCTTATTAAATCACACAGGATATTCTGCTGCATAGCATTTGTTGCTACTTCTATTTGGCAGTTGGAAACTCTTCTTTCATTTTCCACTAGATTTCATTTCAAGTTCTCTCCTTGGATAGTTGGATAGATTCACACACACAAATTACTGTTGTTGTTTTTGTGAGCTATTAGTATTCCAAGAGAAAACCACTGCAGTGGCATCTTGGGCATAGCCAGGATTTTTGTTAGGGTGGGCAGAACTGACGTGATTGGTCACTTAGTTAAGTATTTCTATTGTTTTACTTGATCTAGGGTGGCAGGTGCCCCCTGCCCCCCCCCTGGCTATGCCCATGAGTGGAATGGAGTGTATGATTAGTTCACTGTTATGGCTCCATAGCTCAGCGAGGAGGCATGGCCCTCTGACTAGACTGGGGCCACAATGGGAGACCAAGGGTTAAAGCCTGCTAATGCCTGTGCCTGGGTCTTAATCTGGGCTGGGTCCCTGTGCTAGCTATTTTTGAAAGAAAATTCCTGTGCTTAAGGACATGATTAACATATTGCTGAGTTTGACCCTTACTGGGCTTTACTAAGCTTGTAACTCTTGTTCTCACCAATATAAAATTGAGCTCTGGAGTAAATGCGGTGATGCTGATCTGGTGAATTGCCCACTTTTAGAGATAAAAGCCAGTTATTTCCTTAAATATGTGGCTTTCAGCACATTTAAAGCATTTCATTTCAGGTGTGTGCTGTAAACTTGTTTTCTTCAACTTAAATCTCTGCCTAATATATGTAATAAAAAAACTTTTGGCTCAGGAAACATGACCTATATTTTTCACAATGATAAAGATGAACTTTAAAAGAGCCTTCTGTACCAGAGTAGATAACTTTCATTACACCTTCAGTATGTATGCCCTCCACCCCACCCCCAATTCATAAGCCATTTTAAAAGGCTGAAAATAATATTCTATCAGGCTGGGGAAAGCTGTCCTAAACATAATGGTCAAAAACTGATGTTTCTATTGGATCTTCCTCTTTTGCCCTGATCCAACTAATTGTGCTTAAAAATGTATTTATATGTGTGACTATTCTGTTGAAAGATGCTTAGAAACAATTTACATTATTGAGCTGGCAGGGTGATAATGTAAACTGAATTATATTCCCTAAATTCTGCTTGTTGTGAAGTAATTATGTCATTATTTCAACAGTACCATGCACTGTCTCTCTCTCTGTGTCTCTTACTCACACACATACTGTACAGTTCCATATTTACCCTGCCAAATTAGACTCATTGCATTTTGTGTGACATCTATAAGAAACAACCACTATATAGAAATACCCAACCCAGCTAAGAAGATAGAGCCATGCACATAAGCAGGCTTAAGCATGCATATATGTTAGTAGATCAGGAACCATAGATGTAATTCCAATGCATATCAGAATAAAAATTTCAATGGGTTGGCTGTCTTCATTCTGGCACAACTAGTCAAACACTTCTCTTTTTTTAGCACAACAAGATGGATCAGGGTGTTCAGGTCATGTAAAGTGCTATTTGTTAATAAAAAGACAGTATGGGCACCATAGCTGCCAAGTTCTCCCTTTTTTTAAAGGAAATTCCATTATGCTGAATAAGCTTCCTCGCAAGAAAAGGGAAAACTTGGCAGTTATGATGGGCACAAGAGAAATGGCATAGAACTCCAGGCTGGTTTTGCATATTCTTGTGAATCAGTTGATAATTCAGCACTTCATTGGAAAGCTGTGCATTTAAAGTACCATCAATCAGGTGCTATGGAATTTCTATCTATACTCAATCTGTGATGCATCCATCCATACTTGAAAATCACTATGGTGAGCATGTATGTGTGAGTCGTCCCTCAGAGACAGAACAGAGAAAGATGAGGAGGAAAATAGGGTAATTTGGAGAGAAGTAGATAGATACAACCACTTTAACCTACATCTCCATCTAATGCATGGTATAACTAAAATCCTCATCACATGTCAATATGATACAGACAGAGATACCCTGCAGTGAGTCTTTCTTCATAGTTTGGCATGTTCAGGAAACTAGTTCAATAAGTCATTATATGCATATCATAGGAAGTGCTGAAGTTTCAACCCTATATAAAAACAGCTTCTTCTAAATACGAAGTATCTTTTTTAAAGTAATTTTTTGGGCAAATGGCCACAAATGAGAACACTGAAGCTTCTGACTGCTCAGCAACCGATCCGAATAAAATGAGAAATCTGAACAGTGTAAAGAAATCATCCTAGCACTTCTGAACATATGGAAAGGCATGAATCAGTGGCTGGTACACCAGACACTGATCATCTTCTATCCTCTGTTACCTTGATATTTCAATGGAAAATCAAGTTCCTGAACCAAAACCACTGACCAGATGAGTTGCTATTCAAATATTCTTCCCCCCCCCAATTTAGCCATGTACTCTGGGCAGCACCGTTTTCTAAAATAATGGGTTAAGCAAGAGGGAGTCAATGTAGTGCCCTCCAGATGTTGATGGACTACAACTCCCATCAGCCCCAGGCAGCATAATCAATGTTCAGGGATGATGGGAACTGTAGTCCATGAAGATCTGGAATACTTGGTGTAACCCTGAACATTATACAACAGCAGCATGAGTCTCTTCTACGTCTCTTGTTGCCACTCTTCCATATCATTTGAGGGTGCTGAATGCCATATATTGTATAGGAGCAATTTGTGCAGCATATTTCAAAGAAATTCTAGAATATCTATTGGTAGAATCCAGTGGGCAAAATTGTTTTGCTGTAAAAGACAGAGCAACAAATTGCATTATGCATATTCTTGTCCCACAGCTGAAATTATGAACAAAGTAAAGATCTCCTCCAACGCTGGGATACTGGTCATGCTACTGTTATTAAGCACAGCTCAACCCCAGCCCTGCCCTCCCTGTTTGTGTGAGCAGCAGGAAGACCTAAGGGGTTGGATTTTAAACTGCAGTTCTATGGGGCTGAAGGAATTGCCTCCCCTGTCATCAGAATTATGCCACTCTTGCCATACCATCAACATTCTTCATCTGCAAAACAACAGTTTGACCACGGTTCCTCCTGGTGCACTGGACAACTTAATTTACCTGAAAGAAGTTGATTTCTCCAACAACCCTTGGCACTGTGACTGCTCTATTTTATATTTCAAGCAGTGGCTGGAAGACTTCAGTAACGCTTCTCTTGCCAACCTTCAATGTGCATCTCCGGCTTCTGTAAAATTGAGAGCCTTGAGTCAGCTGACTGGGAATGAACTGGAAGGATGTAGGAAGCCTCAACCCATCAAATGCCTTGATTTCTTTTGGAGAGACTTTGCTCTTATTTTTGTGGCAATCATTGTCTTAATTTTAGCAACGTGCATTCTACGACACTCAAAAGAATTAACTTCCCAAGCCGCCAGGAAGCTACATCCTTCTGAAGTCCCACTGCTGCAGATTCATGACCCGGAAAAACAGAAATCAAAATGAGCTGCTGCGGTGACTAATAGCTCTTCAGTAAGATTACCAAAGTCATCTGTTTAAAAGGTTGTGTTTGTTCAGGCTCCAGGCGCATACAGAGCCATGACTAAATGTCCCTTAGGCTAAAGAAATAGCACCAGTTATATTCTGTTTGTTCTTGCTGATTACATAAGAACTTGTACAATGTACATAGTTACTTTATGTTTTCCCAAATGGCAATACCCACACCCTACCCTTGATGTTTCTGTGAGCCATTGGGGTGAAACCAAGGATAACCAAATTCTGTTGGCTGTGTAAATAGTTACGTAGTAATTATTACTACAAGTGCTAATACCATAGCATGGGGTAATGGAAATGTGCTCTCGTGCACCATGGCTTCTTCTGCTGTGGCACTCAACCGTATAAACATTCCCAAAGATAATTAATAATATCACTGCTATACAAACAGGGCTATGTATATGAAAAAAAATAGAGTTTAAGTTAATCTTAAACTAAATTGGGTACCAGGCCAAAGAATTTAGAACCTTAAACTCACACTCTTGCCTAAAAAGGAACTGGATTAGAGAGCTCAGTTTGCATCTCTTTTATGTTGGATCATTTATTAATGTGCTATAGCAAACTGGCGTGCTCTGGTCCATGGGGTCACGAAGAGTCGGTCATGACTAAACAACTAACCAACAACAATAGCAAACTATTTTAGAGCCCAACCAAAAGCCTGCTGTGATATCAAATGATTATTTGGGATGGAATTTATGGTGTGTATTAATGTATCATATACCCCATGAATATATTGTGAATAGAGAGCACCAGTTCTAAAAGTATTTGTCTTTTAAACACGTCTGTCTTCAGGAAGTGGATGGCTGAATTTCATGGCTTTGTCACTGAAACTTTAGTACTCTTTACTGATGAGTCTTCATCCATTGCATACTGTTCCTAACCACTAAGCCCAATAGTGACTTTGCTTGCAATAATGTTAGTTATGAATTTATAGTTGTAATGGTCTGTACACCCCCTGCTTCAAGACACCATGCTGGCTTTATTAGGATGCACCAGGATGCCTTTTGTTATTTAAGAGGACATAAATCCTCAAAAACGAGCAAGGTGTTTGTTGGTTTAAATAAAGCATGCTGATAGCTCACGCTCAGCAAGTTCTGTGGCATGTTTCCACAGCTATTCTGTCTCTTTCCAGTTTCATTACTTACACACACACACACACACAGAGAGAGAGAGAGAGAGAGAGAGAGAGAGATTGCTGTGTTCTCACTTAATGCCAGATATATTTCAGAGCAAGGATGGGGAACCTTCCAGATGTTGCTGGATTACAACTCCCATCACCCCTGACCATTGACCATGCTGGCTGGGGTTGGCTGGGACTGGAGTCCTAACAACATCTGGAGGGCCACAGGTTCCCCTCCTCTGGTTTGAGGATGCTATGGCAGTGACCCGTATTATTTCTCAACAGCTCTCATGAGGATGGCAAATACCTGAATTTAAGAAAAGGGTATTGGGTGAATAAGTGAGTGGCTGCTCCATGAGTAGGAATTCTGTCCACCATTTCTGAAGTAGGAACTCTCTCTTGTAAACAGCAGGGGTGCTTCCAGATTGAGTCCTTTAATACTACCCAGTCATTGCTCTTCCATGGTAAGCTACATGTGGAATTGAAAATGGCTATGGCCACCAAAATGTGGAAAGTCAATGTATGTGCATCATGCAAGGTTCTGTCCATGCTAGTAGGCATCATATAGGGAGGGTCAATGTGCCTGAGCACACCATGTTGCAGAAAATGTATATTTTAAATTTTGCACTAAAATACTTTTTTTCTTAAGTGCCATTGTGTTTTAAAGTGCTATAATTTTTTAAAGGCAGGCAGAACAGAAAGCCAAATATCTAAAAGTGAAAAAGTCAAAATGTCACCACTGCTGATAGTTGGGTGATCATCAGATTTTTTTTCTAGCAGTTGTCAGCTGAAATCCAATTCAGGGGGGGGGGGGAGGCAGAGGCAGGGACCCAAAAGTCTGGATACCTTGATCTCTGTTTACAGTGTGGATGGAATACTGAAGCTACATCTGTGCCAATTTCTGTAATAATTAGGGACTCTCTAAGAATCTTTAAACAATCGACAGCACAGTCATACACATGTCAACTGAGAAGTAAGTCCTACTAATCTCCTGCATTTGTTGCCAAATAATTGAGTATAGAATTGTATCCTTTGGAGCCTAGCTGCATTTGGATAAACACACAGTTCCTAAAATATATATAATTGGTTGGCATCCATCTGTCTTGTGAGACAATGGAGGAGTGTGCCTTTGGGGGTGAAGTCAAACTATTGGAAGGCTACAGCACCTGCTGTGGCTGTAGAAGCCAATACAGGTGTTTTGTTGGAGTGGGGGGCAGATGAAGGTTTTGCTGCTACAGGTGCACCATGGCATTTCTTCTCTCTGTGCTCCTCCCAGCAGTCATTCCTCCTCTGGTCACTGCTGTGGGTACACAACCTGTCTGTCTGTCTCCAGGCACTGTGGTCATCTGCAAGGGATTCCCACATGGCCAGGTTAAATTTGCCAGCCTTCATATCATGTTTGCAGACACCCTTGTAATGCAGAGTTGGTCTGCCAAGGGGCCTGGGGCCTGAAGCTAGTTCCCCACAGAGCACGTCCTTGGGGATCCTGCCGTCTTCCATGGCTGTGATGACACTTCAGATTTCAGAGAGCTCATGTCAACTTAAAATGAAAATGGACTAGCCCAGGAACGAATGAGAAGTCTTCTGTGTTTGGAAGCTGTCCAGAAATGAATATGGTGCATAATGGTGAATGTGACAGTATTTCTTTGGAAACAAGTCTTCTTATGAAAGTCTTAGCAGAAGTCATTGTGGAGCAGCAGTCTTTCCAATAAGCAGAATTCTCCTTATCAGGTGGGAACCCCTGTGCCTTTATCTGGGGGGATATTTCCAGAGCAGGAGCTAACTGGCTCAGAAAGAGGATGGAGGGAGCGTCACCAGCTTATCTTGCCCAGCCACTTCTTTCAGCAGCACTGGGCCACTTCCCATGCAGCCAATCAACTCCAGCTGCACAGTGCATGCTGTTGATTACAGTCTTTGCTGCCACAACCTGCAGAAAGGCAAGAAATTACTATGTCATGGATCTAAAATGGAACATACAGAAAAAGGCTCCTCCAAGGGATTTCGAAAAGCCCCTCAAGTAGTCTTCTGACCAACTCTACCTTCTCGTAGGCACTGAAGAGTATGCAGTGAATCCTGCTGCAAAATCAACATAAATACTAAAAAAAAAACCAAAAAAAAAAAGAATGCAGAGCTGTGAACTGATTGATCTCCTCATGTGTTTTGGACTTGAGGTAAGTGTCAGTATCTCTATGCGTCTTTTCTTTCTGCAGAGCCGCTCTTATGCTCTCTGTGCTGTCCATGACATGGTGTCCAAATGAACCTTATGGTATATCCACACATAGCAGAAATAATGAGAGAAAAGCACACAAAAAATTTTTTTAAGGGACCTGCATGCCCATGGTAGCAAAGAAAAAGTCTGAATGTTTTAAGTGTTTTTACCTTTCTTAATCCTTTTTTTTTTAACGTGGTGTTGGCAAAGTTTTTCACTGTATACTGTTAGGCATGGGTAGGCAAACTAAGGCCTGGGGGCCGGATCCGGCCCAATCGCCTTGTAAATCTGGCCCGCAGACAATCAGCGTGTTTTTACATGAGTAGAATGTGTGCTTTTATTTAAAATGCATCTCTGGGTTATTTGTGGGACATAGGAATTCGTTCACACACACCCCCAAAAAAATATAGTTCGGCCCACCAAAAGGTCTGAGGGACAGTGGACCGGCCCCCTGCTGAAAAAGTTTGCTGACCCCTGCTGTTAGGCATCTCAGTATTTTAAAAGGTTTTGCATTTGGTTGTTAACTAACAAACTTAATGGCCCTGAGTAATATAGTAGGATAACCTGAAATTATTATTCAAATCAAGTATTGTTTCTCTAGCAACCCATTGATTTTGGTAACTGACAGTTTAAACGCTACTGTGTAAAGTACTTTGGATTCACTTGGATAAAAGTACCTAGGTTTTTTTCAGTGAAAATAAACAAACTGATCTCCTTTATAAAACGAACCAACCACAATTAACATGTTTGGAGCATGCATAAATCATAACACAGGGGGTAATTTAACATTAATGGCTTTAATTTGCTTTAACATTTTCATTCACGATATGGTACATAATTAGATCTTATGAAAGGTTTCTTCTATGCATTTCATGCATCACAAGGTTTTCTTGCTCATTTGCTACAGATAAGCTTTAGCTCTCTTTGGAGAACACAGCAGGAACTGCTGCTGCATCAAAAAATGAAAGCACACAAGAAATTAAGGGATGTTCTCAAAAGTGGGGTGGGTGGTGCTCAAAGTTTGTTAGCAGGGTGCTGAGCTCCTCTCTGATACCCTCCTTCCCCAGACTAGGAACAATCTGTGACTGTTTCTTCATCTTGTTCTGTTTACCATCTATTAACCTGGGTAGGGAAAACCATGCTAGGACCACCACTTGGCCTTAGGAGAATGCTTCTCAAAATTTCTGTTTGTTGCCTGCCTCCATATCCAGCACTCCCCATCAGTTCCATGAATAAGAATGTGGGTCTATATGTGCAGCCCACTACCATGAAGAGATGTAGACAGGATAGTTTTCCAACATTGCCATTGCAAGAACAACAGAACAGGGCAGCTTTGCTTTTGTCTTAAAACCACATGCAGAAAAATACAATTGGGAACAAAGCTGCAATTTATCCTAAGGTAGGCTGTACTGGTCTCTCCTGGCTAAATCTTCATGCCTCCCATGTGTCCCTCCTCCAACCCCATAGGACACCCTTCCATAATTTGAAACATTAGCCTACAGGGCATTATTGTATGTGAGGCTTTGTTGTATTTAGATCAGTCCAACATGTCCTGCAAACATGGTATTGGTTTTTCTGTTTATACCCAAGGAAACTCAGCTGTCTTTTGAATTAAACAAAGTTTACTGGACAAAGGTTAAAAACTCTTTCTTCTAAGATGTTAATCTCTCTGGGCCAAACACTGCAGTGAAGCTTGCAACCATCAACAAATCTGTAAACAGGCACATCTATTTAGTGCATGGAGAAGAGGGGTGCTGGTTTGAACTGCCACCTTGACTCATTTCCTGCACTCACTGTTCTTCAAAATGTGTAGGATGGTGATGCTTACATATGAAATGTGTGATATATAAAATTATTATGACTTGTCTACAGAAAGCGTCAGATTCGCCACCTCTGAACAGCAAGCTCCACCAACTCCCTGAAATCTGCTTTCTTCAGACAAGATTATTGAGTCTAATCCCACATTTGGAGAAGGACTCTTCTTGTCCCTTCAGAGGTTAGTATTTAGTTATAAAAGAGATACCCCATAAGGAACAGGAAGCGGAGATGTAGTTCAGAGTAAGGAGTGTTTTTTCCCTTCCCCTTCTCTCTCCCCCACTCTGGCAGTGGTCTCCTTGGATATGCCCACCAGAGATAATTCCAAAATGTTCCATAGAGGAAAACATTAAATCAAAAGTTAAACTGATCCTCAATCTGATGTTTCAGCAATGGCCTGGTAAAACAAACAATACATTATTCCCTCCAAAGTAATATTCCCTTTCCCCATGGATGCCCACATGCTATAGACTTCCTACATGGGAGATGAAACTGCAATGGAAATGTGCAAAACCTATGTGTAGACTACAGTGGTGCCTCGGTTTAAGTACATAATTGGTTCTGGAAGTCTGTACTTAACCTGAAGCATACTTAACCTGAAGCGAACTTTCCCATTGAAAGTAATGGAAAGTGGATTAATCCGTTTCAGACGGGTCCGCGGAGTACTTAAACTGAAAGTACTCAAACTGAAGCATACTTAAACTGAGGTATGACTGTATAATGAGTGGCAAGAGCACACCTGAGAGTATACAATGGCTTGCACCCATGTCACTTTGTGATGCATACAGAAGACAAATCTATATGCAAGTTTCATGCTGTTTTGACAGGAAAGTGTAGGAAATCTATATCAGCCACTACTGGAGCCTCCCTTTATAGGAGAAGGGAACAATAGATTCAGCTGCAAAAGTACAGAATGGGGAGGGGAGAGGCATTATCTCTTGTTAAATTAAAATCTTTGAAAAAATACTATACATTAGTACACATTCATGAATGTGCTGTGACTTATTTCTTTGCACTGATGCCATGATTTCAACTTTCAGAATGGTCACAAGTCAAGGAATAGGATTACTGATACTTCTGTTCCTTGAAGCCACTTCTGCAAATTCCTGTCCGCACCCTTGTACATGCTCTCCACCTGACCACAACCCACTAAAAGTAGACTGTGGCTTCAGAGAGCTGGCAACTCTTCCACTTCTACCAAGTTCAACCCAAGAACTGTACCTCCAGAACAACAATCTGGAAACAATACCTGCAGGAGCGTTTGATAATCTTCAGGCACTGCGTATCATCAATTTATCTAGCAATCCGTGGCATTGCGATTGTGGAATTATGTACTTGAAGAACTGGTTAGAAGACCAAACGGGAAACACGTTGATTAGTGACATTAGATGCTTCACTCCACCTTCACTTCACAAAAAAGCAATATCTGAACTAAGAAGGAGTGAGCTTCCTTCTTGTTCCACACCCCGAAGATTCTGTTCCGATTTCTTGTTTAGTGACACATTCCTCTTCCTCTTCATTTTTGTGCTCTTTCTCTTCCTGTGGGTTTTGATTACAAAAAGGCCTAAATTTAAAGTAGAGATTTGCAACAACAGCATGGAGACCCCAAACACATTACCTTCAACTTCTTATCAGCTGAAAAGAAGAACAGCAAGAGTCTAGAGTAATTTATCACTGCCAGTGATTACTGCGTGTTAGATTGCCAAGTGAGAAGAAAGGTCAAGCAAATGATTTCTGTTTATCGTTAAAACTGAAAAGAATTGTTATTATTGGCTTTTCATTTTAAGGGGTGGGAATTCAATTCATCAAGAATGTGCTCACTGCATGAATACCATCATACACAACTTTAAAAGACTTTAGTGTCCTTATTTTAATCATTATGTTTCTGATTTATGATGCCTTCATGCTGCTGGTGAAAGCATATCCTGCAATTAGAGGTGCAACTTGGCTCTGAGATCTGAACCGTTATTACAGTTTTAGGCTAATGGGTCAGTGATAGGGCTTGCAGCTCTGGCTGAGCTGAGTTGTTTCCTGGTTGTGATCATCACCATATTGATAACCCATCAGCCCAAGCCTAGAGGCTGACGTGGTAACATTTTGTACAAGCCAATGGGGAAATATAGCTTTCATGCTCTGGTAACCCTGTTTATGTGACTGCTTGCATGTCAGAGAATTATCAATGTAAGTTCACAATGTAAAATAAAAAAATTCCTTCAGTAGCACCTTAAAGACCAACTAAGTTTTTATTTTGGTATGAGCTTTCGTGTGCATGCACACTTCTTCAGATCTGTATCTTCAGATCTGTATCTGAAGAAGTGTGCATGCACACGAAAGCTCATACCAAAATAAAAACTTGGTTGGTCTTTAAGGTGCTACTGAAGGAATTTTTTTATTTTACTTCGACCCAGACCAACACGGCTACCTACCTGTTCACAATGTGTTGTACATGGAGCTGCCCTTGAAGATGGGCCAAAGATTGCAGTTAGTGCATGCTGCAATGTTGACAGACACTTCACTCTGGTCATATGCAACTTTAGTGGAGGGTGGCCCAGAGCCATTGGGTTGCACCCCAGATCTTGTACTCTTCTAACCCCACCCTTTCTGTACTTGTACTTTTCTCACCCCACATTCTGCCTACAGGGAGGCTGAGCACCCTGGCAAAGCACAGTGCCAATGAGACCCAACTACTCACACCTTACTTTGCCCACAGGCACATGCAGTAGTTGGTTGTGATGGAGAGTAGGGATGGGAAGGTGGAGAAGGGGCATGTTAGATGTTGAACAAGACTTTTTTTAGCATTAATATGTCCATTAAAAAACCACTTCTTGCGGATAAGATTGTGGACAAAGTTGAGGGCCCAGTCTACATAATGGTGTGTGGGACCCATAAAATACTGCTGGCACCCAATAGCTCAGAGTAAGCCATGACAACAAGAGCCAGAGTTCCTCTTCTCCCTCTAAAAACTGGCCTAAATCAGCAACCATACATATAAATCACCATATGCAAATTTTATGTAAATTTGTGCCATAACTCTGACACACGTGCATGCATGCAGAACACATTTTCCTGTCTCAAATATACTTTAGCTACACCAAAGTCTATAAATGAAACCCATTAATTTGATTCTTACTCCAACTTAACTTAATTTTTTCTGATAACCATCTCTCACATACGTGAAAACAGCTAGAAATGTCTTTGTTATGTTACATAAAACAGACAGCTATTTAAATAAGGAGCTAAATGTCCATCATTATTACAGATGGAAGGTGAAGAAGGGGGTTTATATTGCAAGGAATATCTCGGGAGCAGAATAGGACAGTTCACAAACTACATTGCTCTTGCAGGACAAACCCGAATATAGCCCTCTAAGTCATAATAGTTAATGTGGTAGCATGGTTCGGGCGCACATTGTTCTACCTAGTAAGAAAAATTCCAGACGGGTTGAAAACTCAAGTTACTAGCTCTCAGGGAGGAGAATTTCCCCCTTTCACATCCTTTTATCCCTCACGATAGATGAATTACATCTACCTCCCAGGTCCCACCACTAGATGTCATATGGGGAACTGCTGGATAAACCATCTTCATAGAATTGGAAGGGATCTTGAGGATCATCTAGTCCAACCACCAGCAATGCAGGAATATGCAGCTTTTCCATATGGGCATAGTACCTAAGAGCCAGTGTGGTGTAGTGGTTAAGAATGGTAGACTTGTAATCTGGTGAACCGGGTTCGTGTCTCCGCTCCCCCACATGCAGCTGCTGTTTGACCTAGGGCTAGTCACACTTCTCTGAAGTCTCTCAGCCCCACTCACCTCACAGAGTGTTTGTTGTGGAGGAGGAAGGGAAAGGAGAATGTTAGCCGCTTTGAGACTCCTGAGGGTAGAGATAAAGCAGGATATCAAATCCAAACTCCTCCTCTTCTTCTTCTTCTGCAAACTTTGTGTTATCAGCACCATGCTCTAACCAACTCTGCTATCGGCTCCTCACTTTCCCAGTTCTTAAATTCAAATGCTTCCATGGGATGCCTACTCCCTGGGCAGAGGTCTATTATTTAGAATCCCATAGAGCTATCAACAAACTAAAACAAAGACTAGCTTTCCCCGTTTCTTTCCTGGTAGTAAAGAATCTGAGCAGACATTTTTCCAGTTCAGCAGAAATCACTCTTCAAAGCCCAAGCATGGGTAGGAATGAAAGTGCAAAGCAAAAGAATTACAAAGAACAAAGCATTTTTCTTTCTTGGATTACCTGTGGAGTGAAAAGCATTTTACCAAGATTAATAAGAACTAGACGTACACTTCAAGCCAAGGAATGTTCATTTGAAAACACCACACTATTTCTCTCTGTGTTTTATTAGTACTAGTGAAAGGGTAAGACAGTTAAAATGGTTGTGCACTATAGAAAGGTCTCATTAGTATTCAGTAAGAAAAGTGGCCGATTTTTCTCTCTCACACAAGACTTCAGATTATGTTCACATGCCTGGGCTGCTAATGCTTAGCAGCCAATCTTAATGAGAATCTTGCAAAATCAATCAAACCCTATCAAATATCTCATGGATGTCATGGTAAAAACAGAATGACTACAGTATATAACATCTGCATGCTAACAAAGAATGTGCGCTAACGGGATATATTCTTAGCCATTTTAAACATTTGAATGGATTTATCCAAAATCCATTGCATATCTTTTACTTGTATTGTTTGGCACCCAAGACCTGGTGCGAGATGTAAGTTTTGTCAAACCAATCCTGGGAACTGTAGTTTGTTAGGGGTGCTGGTAATTGTGGCTCTGTGAGTAGTAAACATCAGTCTCCATGATGCTTTGTGGGGGAGCTATGTGCTTTAAATGTATGGTGTGAACACAGCCTAAGTAAAAATAACTGAGACAGGATAATCAGTACAATTAACCATGTGGTGGGGCAACATACATCATCCTGAACAACAAATGCTTAAGAAAACAACCACATTTTTAAGATGGCACTGGAATGAGGGGATATGGCGCCAGTCATACCTCAGAGGGGGAGGTACTCCAGAAGTGGGACAACACCATGAGGAAGGCCCTGTACCATATTGTTGGTGGAGGAAGCCTGCAGCACGTGTGGGAGAGACACAGTAAAGAGAGGCTGCACATAATGTGCAACTCTGAGAAATGTGGCACTAAGAAGGGGCTCCTTAAGAGAACTTAAAGCTTGGTGGGCAGGACGGAAGAAACACAAGTATGCACATTTTTCATTGGGGGGGGGGATCAAGTACCTAGTTTCTATATAGTGTCTGTTTCAGAGATGCTGTTTCCAAATACAAAAATCCCTAGGTAACCTATCTAATATGATTTGAAGAGAAAATCAATAGGTACCCACAATTTGGCTATATAGTACTGTACTGTATCAATCTGAAACCATTAACTGTTGCCAGTACTCAAGTATTGATAAAAATGCTGTGGGTACCAGCACAACATGGCTGCTATGAGTAGCAAAAAAGAGGGGATTTATTTATTTATTTATACCCCGCCCATCTGGCTGGGTTTCCCCTGCCACTCTGGGTGGCTTCCAACAAATACCAAAAAACATTAAAATATTACAGATTAAAAACTTCCCTAAACAGGGCTGCCTTTAGGTGTTTTCTAAATGTCAGGTAGTTGTTTATCCCCTTGACCTCCGATGGGAGGGCGTTCCACAGGGCGGGTGCCACTACCGAGAAAGCCCTCTGCCTGGTTCCCTGTAGCTTTGCTTCTTGCAGTGAGGGAACCGCCAGAAGGCCCTCGGCGCTGGATCTCAGTGGATGGTAAAGAGTCATACTCTGAGAACTGATTTGGCTACATAGCATGAAACAGCTCTGTTGGCATTACACATGCACTCACTTTCATGTGCTAACAGGTTCCCATCTGCTAATTGTGTACATTTTCCATTTTGTTCAATAACAATTCAAAAAGCACCATTTTTGTCGACCATACTATTTAAAACAGACCTAGGCAACCTTGGCTCTCCAGATGTTTTGGAACTACAACTCCCATGATCCCTGACCACTGGCCCTGTTAGCTAGGGATCATGGGAGTTGTAGTTCCAAAACATCTGGAGAGCCAAGGTTGCCTATGCCTGATTTAAAACATCGAAGGATTCTGAGTGGCTAATCTGAAAAAGGCAGATCTGTAATCAGCAGCATAATGCACACTTACTCCGTTGCTATCCTATGGCAAGACATGTCTACCTGGAAGTAAGTTATGCTGAACTGAGGACTGCAGTCTCACTATTTTTAAAATAATGTAATATGTAGAATTCACACTTGGGGGAAATGTCCCTCTACAGCTAATTTAGACCTAACATCTTCAGAGCAGTCAGTCTGGTTCTCTTAATGTTTAGAATGGTATGAATATATAGATCTATGCTTTTTAATCATTGTTGACTGGCCTGAAAAAGCTGCACAATTAGTAGATTGCAGCCTTGTGGCATGCTATTTTAAAAGCTATTTATACTCCACCACCACCACCACCCACAATTTTTAAGACAAGCCTTCCAAAGCAGTCTACATTAACCTGACGAACACAAATACTGTACCATTTAAAACATTGTATCATTTAGAGTATCATACTGAAGTTAGTATATGTGCAATTGTACATTCATCATCATGAAGCACCACAACAAATGCTTCATATTTTCCTAATAACCATCATAATGCAGGCAACTCGGCCACAGAGGAAAAGCTTGTAAGAATAAATCGTTTTCAGTCGCCAGCTCTAGAGCTCTCTCATCTCAACTGATGGAGGGAAATCTCACTTTCTAAAAATTGCCAACAATCCTGCATTGCACTGTCTAATTAAGCTAAGTGTTCTCGGTCAAACAGAATAGCTTTGGAGCATTAATGGAGTCAAACTCTGACATGATTACTCTGGCTGAGCAATGTGCTCCTGCATTTCTAATAGTGCCCCTGTTTGAAATCTGGGCCCTGGGGACTGGCATTTGAAAAGTTAGCTATTCTCATCAGAGTATTGCAGTGTCACTTTCTCAATAAAAGCAGCAGGGATGAAATCACACATTTTCCAAACTGGTTTTTCCCTTGGAAGCTCCCCCCCCCCCCCCAAAAAGGCAGAAGCTAGAAAACAGAGAAGTTCTAAGGTGTACCAGGGAACTGCTAAGGTTCCATGAGGGGAAGGGAACACCCACACACCAAGAGAGAATATTGTTATGCGTTTGCATGGAGCAAGAATCCTCACACACTGTGCCAAGTTCTCCCCATACTGTACTTTCTAAAATTAGTAAATGTAGGGCTGGATCAATGGATTTAGCAAGGCCTAAAAAACAAATCAAGCCAGCTTTTTCAGGGTCAGAGCCATGGTTGATTTCTGCTGGCATCCAAGACTGTATCCATGGGAGAAACAAGACCCTTTTGGAATGATAATGCTATGAACCCCTCCATCGTAGGCCCAGGTTGTATATATGTGTAAATAAACCATATATCCACAGTCTCTGCTGTGCCTTATTCAGAAAATAAAACACAAACCATGGGTAAGCATTGGAACCCCTGGAATCTTGCACCACTTGGAGATTGGGGTGGAGTGCAACACTATTACGAATTGTAAAAGGGATCAGTTCATGCTTCACTTGCTTTATATTTAAAAGAAAATAAAAACGGATAGATTAAGATTGAAAACACGACACATTACTAATTAGACACTAGTTTAAGATGATATACATTTTCTGCTATTCTTTACTGATCCCTGGAATGATCATTTTAGTACTCCATGTAGACTCTGCGTAGATTGTTACCTACGTGAATGATTAAAAAAAAGACATTGCAAAAGCATTTTCTCAACTAATATTCTGTCCTGCACACTGCATAGACAAGAAAATTACACTATATTGGATAATTAATACTGAAAACAAACAAACAGGAAGACAGTTTAATTAGAGTGGGATTAGATTACTCGGGCCAGTAGTCAGCAGATTTTAGTCAATCAAATTCAGCCTTGTGTGGAAATGATCAAAAGCAGCTCTCAATTGATGCTCAATTAAAATTTATGTGGGGCTCTCCCTTCTGTTTAGAGACTTCTGACCAGCTATTAATCTAATAAATATTACAAGTAAAAATATGAATTCGGCCAAATGGCAATAAAAGAAACATGGATGATGTGGCAGGAAGCCCTACAAGTGCAGAAGCTACCCAATCACCATCAAAAAGTGAAAAACAGCAGCATATGTTTGTGCCTGAGCAGCCAGCCTCAGGCTCCTGATAGCACAGCAAGGGAAGAGACAGCTTTTAACTGCTGGATGCGCACCAGTGAGTTGTCAGATTGTTCAAAAAGGCAACCTGGGATAATTTTAGCCCAAATGTCGAAGGGAAAGCAATCTGTTCCTAGGACTCTAATGCTGCCCCACCACTTGCCTCACCACCATTTTCCAAGCTGCACTTGTGCACATCATTTGCCAGACTAATTAAGATGTGATTATTTTAATGTGGAGCAAAATGGAGAATGGGCAAGAATTGTGCAAAACACTCCAAATATTACTGCAGAGCAACCTTGAGTATCATTCGGGCTGCAGCATTTCCCTTTCTCTGTGAATTAACACGTCCAGAAATCAGTCGTAATTATCTCTTCTTTGTGGCAATCTTGACAACCAATTTGTGCTACCTGACACTATACCAACCATAGCTGCCAAGTTCTCCCTTTTTTTAAGGGAAATTCCATTATGCTTAATAGGCTTCCTCGCGAGAAAAGGAAAAACTTGGCAGCTATGATACCAACCAGCCTGCCAGGACATCATTGGCTCAGGGCATATTACACCCACACCTAGCATCCAAATTCAATTGTGGTGCAATTGCTATTTATTGTAATGCACCCACAGAATTGGGTGTGGGTTATGAAGTGGCACTATATTGTTTGATGATGATGATGATGATGATGATGATGATGATAATAATAATAATAATAAATAAATAAATAAATAATAAATAAATAAATTATTTCTACCCCACCCATCTGGCTGGGTTTCCCCAGCCACTCTGGGTGGCTACCAACAGAACATTAAAATACAATAATCTATCAAACAAGCTTCCCTAAACAGGGCTGCCTTCAGATGTCTTCTAAAAGTCTGGTAGTTGTTTTTTCTCTTTGACATCTGGTGAGAGGGCATTCCACAAGGCAGGTGCCACTACCGAGAAGGCCCTCTGCCTGGTTCCCTGTAACTTGGCTTCTCACAGTGAGGGAACCACCAGAAGGCCCTCGGCACTGGAGCTCAGTGTCCGGGCAGAACGATGGGAGTGGAGACGCTCCTTCAAGTATACTGGACCGAGGCCGTTTAGGGCTTTAAAGGTCAGCACCAACATTTCGAATTGTGCTCGGAAATGTACTGGGAGCCAATGTAGATCTTTCAAGACCGGTGTTATGTGGTCTCGGTGGCCGCTCCCAGTCACCAGTCTAGCTGCCGCATTCTGGATTAGTTGTAGTTTCCGTGTCACCTTCAAAGGCAGCCCCACATACAGCGCATTGCAGTAGCCCAAGCGAGAGTAAACTAGAGCATGCACCACTCTGGCGAGACAGTCTGCGGGCAGGTAGGGTCTCAGCCTGTGTACCAGATGGAGCTGGTAAACAGCTGCCCTGGACACAGAATTGATCTGCACCTCCATGGACAGCTGTGAGTCCAAAATGACTCCCAGGCTGCGCACCTGGTCCTTCAGGGGCACATTTACCCCATTCAGGACCAGGAAGTCCTCCACACCTGCCCACCTCCTGTCCCCCACAAACAGTACTTCTCTCTTGTCAGGATTCAACCTCAATCTGTTAACTGCCATCCATCCTCCAACCGCCTCCAGGCACTCACACAGGACCTTCACTGGTTCTGATTTGAAAGAGAGATAGAGCTGGGTATCATCCGCATATTGATGAACACCCAGCCCAAACCCCCTGATGATCTCTCCCAGCGGCTGCATGTAGATGT
Source organism: Zootoca vivipara (assembly GCF_965207765.1). Taxonomy (NCBI): domain Eukaryota; kingdom Metazoa; phylum Chordata; class Lepidosauria; order Squamata; family Lacertidae; genus Zootoca; species Zootoca vivipara. Next base: position 75,796,684 of record NC_142584.1, on the reverse strand, counting down.
TGAAAAGCATGGGGGAGAGGACAGACCCCTGAGGCACGCCACAAGTGAGAGTCCAGGGGTCTGAACACTCATCCCCCACCACCACTTTCTGAATACGGCCCAGGAGGAAGGAGCGGAATCACTGTATGACAGTGCCCCCAGCTCCCAACCCCTCTAGACGGTCCAGAAGGATGTTATAGTCGATGGTGTCAAAAGCCGCTGAGAGATCCAGCAGGACTAGGAAACAGCTCTCACCTTTGTCCCTAGCCTGCCGGAGATCATCGACCAGTGCGACCAGGGCAGTTTCAGTCCCATGATGAGGCCTGAATCCCGACTCGAAGGAATCCAATGGTCCGCTTCTTTTAGGCGTGCCTGGAGTTGTTCAGCAACCACTCGCTCAATCACCTTGCCCAAGAATGGAAGATTTGAGACTGGGCGGTAGTTGGCCATATTGGCCGCATCTAAAGATGGTTTTTTAAGAAGCGGTTTAATAATTGCCTCTTTCAGCGGGTCTGGGAAGGCTCCCTCACAGAGAGAAGCATTCACCACCCCGCAAAGCCCATCACCCAGCCCTTCCCAGCTAGCTTTTATAAGCCAGGATGGGCAAGGATCAAGGAAACAGGTGGTTGGTTTCACTCATCCAAGCAGCCTGTCCACATCCTTGGAGGTAACAGATTGCTTACCCTCCAAGTTCCGGACTGCAGAATCCGGGACCGGCAGCCATTTGACACCGGAAGTTGCGTCAATGTAACTTCCGGTGTCGCTTTGCCCTTCTATGGGCACCCAAAATGGCCACCACCGGCTTCGAAAGTCGCTTGTACGCATGTCAGGAAGTGTGCCGACGCAACTTCCGGTGTCGCTCCGCCCATCTATGGGCACCAAAAATGGCCGTCGCCAACACCGGAAGTCACGTCTATGCACTTCCGGACATGCGTAGATACGACTTTTGAAGCTGGCAGCGGCCATTTTTTGTGCCCATAGAAGGGCAAATCGGAAAGAAAAAAAATGGCCACCGGCAGGAGAAAATAACGGAGAAAAACGGGAGACGAAGTGATACGGGGGACCACCGGGAAAAGGTAAGTAAAAAAGGGGTTTTCCCGGGGAAAACGGGAGACTTGGCAGCTATGAGATTGGAATTGATCCCACACAACTTGACTAGACAGGACTATAGCACTCCCACCCCGGCCCTGCTCCCAAGGTGGAGTCTACCTCTTCCCGAATCTGAGTGACTTTATCTGCAAAAAACTTTGCAAAAACATTGCAGATCATGTGGTCCGTACTGGGCCCCAATGGAGCAGGTGGTTCTGCTAAATTGAGGGGTGTACAGAAGCATCTACATGAATGGGTGAGAGATCCACACAAAAGTGCTGTGTGGAAGTGACCAGAGAACTCAGCTCCAGCCAGATCCTTTCCTTTCCCGCCCCTTGCCCTGCACTTCCTTCCTCCAGCTCCTTCTCCCAGATGTAGCAGCAACCCACCCAGTTTGAGCACATGCTCTACCTGTGCTGGGATGAGAGACTATCACCCTATCTATTTTGCCTTGAGGAAAAAGCTTAGGGATCCCAACTGTGTCATAGGGCTGCAAGAAAGGCCTTTCCAACTGCAACTCTATCGCCCACCCACCCCCAATTCTTAATTATTTCAAAATACTGTTGGTAAATTATCAGTACTTGCAGGCAGTGAATTTTGTACTGAAGTAAAATTTTAAGCTGGTTCCTATGAACCCAGAGAAATGGATCCTGACCCAGGGAGAGCCCAAGGATCCAGGCAAGCAGGCACGATGTTGCCGCTGGCCGTAGAATGACAGAGACCAAACTAAGGCTGTCAAAAGCAAAGTACAGTTTATTAAAGAATAAAAACTGTTGCAACAGGGTCCTTCCTCTCACGCAGGAGAACAAGGAAGGAACCCCAAACAGAGGTGTCTTGCCCTTAAAAAGAAATTTGAAATTGGTTTCAGCCCACCCCCCAGAAGCATCATCCATATGTCACAGAAGGGGTGTAGCCCAAGACCGCTCTCCCTAGATTCATCATAGGTACATCATGAACGGGGAGGTCTGGTGGCAGTAATCTGAGCAGTCTGGACCCTGCCCCCTGCCCCCAAAACCTAATCAACAAAAAAGAGAGATATTTACATTTCCCTGTTTCCCAGCCAAGTTAATCACACCCTTTTGTCTGGCACTCAGGTATCAATATGCCAGGGATTATCACTTTAATTCCTGAGACAATGAGAAGGTTCCCCCCACCTTCAAAATGGTGTCAGAAAGGCCTGTCTTCCTGTGCTGCTTCAGACATGTGCCTGTACTGTACATTCATGTACATGTTTTGTGAACAATTATTATATATATATATATATGACCTCAAAATTCTTATAACAGTACCATTCTACATGTATAAAATGCTGATTTATTTGAAAGGAATAACATCCTTTAGAAAAGCTGGGAGGAAAAAGCAGCTGGAATTCCCCAGAGCAGACAAAACATGGATAATTAAACATAGAGACCTTAAAGAACTTTCTTCGAGTTTAGTATGGTATATGTTCAGTTAGCAATGGATGGCTCTTAAGCTGGATCAACATTGTCACCTAGTGGCCGCTGATGTCCTTGGAAAACAGGAAAACTCAGATTTTTGCACCAGTGCTGTGACACACAGCTACATTTATTGTTGCATTGCAAACCTGATGCTTTCCCCACCATGAGATGATTCAAACCTAGCCCTGACCTAAAGTCCTAGCCAAATAGAGCAGAGGACAGGGGTCATCTGCCCCTCACATATGTGTAAGCCTTGGGTCAGCATCTAGGTTTTGGGTTCAGTATCTAAGGGATATTCTTATATTAAGTTCCGGCTCAGGCCCCCACTTAGGAAACCTGGAACTCCAGTTTAGTAGCCTTCCCACAACATGCATACATGCACACTCCTGAGGCATGTGCAAACAATGATATGTATTCAACAAACAAACAATGGTGGATCAACAAGAGATTAATATTTTAGAGAGCAGTACAAAAAGTGTACTTTTTGTCTAGAATGTCCCACCTTCTTCCATGGTCCACCTTTGCCAAAGGAAATCTGTGCTCTTAGGCTTACTCATGAGTTTGGAGGTGCAACCAATGATCAGGGTTCTTCTAGACGATGAATTTGAGAAAGTTGCAATTAAGAGACTCCAGGCAGAAATGAAATCTTACACTACAGCATCTAAAGAATTACAGAAATGCATAGGTTGGAGAAATCTTCAAGAGGGACATGTACACAGGGAAGAGAGTTCTGCATGAAGCTAGAACTTTGCCTGCCATTTTCATTTGCAGTTTTCACCACTCTTGTAGGAACAAGTCATTGTTAAACGGAATAAGTTGCTTATCTCTTTGGCAACCTTGAAGAATCAGAAATATTTTCCTCCAATGCCATTTTGTCAGATCATTGCAATTCTGTTCAAACTTTCTTCAGAGTATGCATACAGAGAGGAGTGAGACTGTGACCATTTGCAGCAGCTGCTGGCTCCATCCCTGCCCCATATATTTGCTTGTGAAAGATTCTACATGTATACAAACTGCTAATGCATAGGCTCTGTCCCCACGGTAACAGATCCTTGGTTAGGGTGTGATTGCAGAGACAAAGCCTACAGACATGCACTTTACACTTCATAGGCCCTTTCAGACCCCTCCTCCAAATGGTGGGGCCAAAGGCTGTGAGTGGACATGATTCCTCTTCCTCCCATATGCATGTTCAGAAGAAGAACAGCTGAATAGCACTGTAGTTTCTATTATAATATTTTAAAATGTATTGACCTAGTCAGTACAGTACAATGCAAGAATTAAAAATGCAGTATCTGTATATATATTTTTAATCTGGCTTTGTTAAGTATGTAACAAGGGTGGTCACTTCCACACTGCCACTGCCATGAACACACACACACACACACACACACACACACACACACACACACACACTTCTTTGGCAATGCATCTGTTTCTAACAAGCTGGCCTTCTTAATATTGGCAGGCTCCTCTACTTTTCTCTGCCAATGCTACATTTCCAAGTAACTCAGAATCCAACAGCACTTTGGATGAAAAGGCTCCCCTTTTATTCACTTATAATCACATAAGCCACAATAATTTTCCTTGTGGGTCTTCTCCAATAACCCTGCTGATTAAAGAGGTGCATGTGCTGTGTGTTCTTTGCTCAGTTCAGTGTAGATCACATCTAGAAGTTTGGAAAGTTGTGCAATGTGTTGAGTCCCCTTCCTTGAAGGAAGCCATGCAGTGTGTATCTTGCCTGGGGCAAGTATGCAATTCCCCTTAGGTGAGCAGCTAGGATGCAAGCTGGACCTGTCTGCTCTCCTGCTGCTGCCCTTGCTGTGCTGTGCTTCTCAGGTCAGGAAAACACAGCACAGTATCTGGACTCATCCTCTCCCTCATCCTTTCATCACCGAAGACAAGGAGTGACAACCACAATCACAGGGGCCATAGCTGTGCACTGCAGCAGCTACACTCCCCAGTGGTTGGAAGGGAAAGTGTAAGGCTGTCAGCTGTCACCACACTGCTGTGTTTTTTCTGGGAAACAAATAATAGTGCTGTGACAACTATGTGCCTTTTTCTTTCTTTTCCCCAAGGCATAATGTGAGGGGGAAAGGGGGTGCACTGATGAGGGGGGTGTTGTAGGAATGGGATTTCCTGAATTGGCAAGTGGGTAAACGAATGGCCCTTTAGGTTCCCACCAACACTAGGATTCTATTTCAATGCGGGGATAGCACAAAGAAACAAAACACACACACACACACACACACAAAACCAGAAGTTGGAAAAGGAACAATAAATAGTAATACAGAGTAATACAAATGGCAGACAGAACAGAGAAAATTCTTTCAAAACCCTGGACTCTTCCCTGTATAATTTTGATGCTTTCCTCTGGTGTCTCCAAAAGCTGTTTATTCCCTGCCACAGTTTAATGACTATTTGTTTTTAGGGCACAAAATTACAGGCAGGATTGAGGGACCACACACTGGTGAGAAGCCCAAAGCAACACCATTTATTGATCTTTTCCTTCATCATCACTATGAAGGTGGGCAAGGCCTCCTTCCCTGCTACTCCCCAGTCATACTGATTCATTGTCATGGTGGCAGCACTGCTGAAGTGGAGTGAGCTGAGGCAACTGGGCATACAGTATGTATCCAAGCACAATTCAAAGTGTTGACCTTTAAAGCCCTAAACGGCCTCGGTCCTGTATACCTGAAGGAGCGTCTCCACCCCCATCATTCAGCCCGGACACTGAGATCCAGCGCCAAGGGCCTTCTGGTGGTTCCCTCATTGCAAGAAGTGAGGTTACAGGGAACCAGACAGAGGGCCTTCTCGGTAGTGGCACCCGCCCTGTGGAATGCCCTTCCAACAGATGTCAAGGAAATAAGCAGTTATCCTATTTTTTAAAGACATCTGAAGGCAGCCCTGTTTAGGGAAGTTTTTAATATTTAATGCTGTATTGTTTTAATATTTGATTGGGAGATGCCCAGAGTGGCTGGGGAGACTTAGCCAGATGGGCAGGGTACAAATAATAAATTCTTATAATATTATTATTACAGGTCACTGTCTGGTACAAAGTCAAACTATTGGGCCAGCCAATTTAATATTGTTTACAGGATGTGAGGGTGATCTGACTCTGATGTCTGTCACCCCATTGATCTGCATGGTTGATTCAGCTGATCTGGCTGTCTAGGCAGGTGTCCCCTTCCTCCCTCACCGCTCCATGTGGTTCCCTCCCAAAGCTGACACTAAAACACTGGTTGAAGAGTGGTTCACTGGTTGAAGATTGAACCTGGGACCTTTTGCGTGCAAAGCAGGTTCTCTACTACTGCGCATGTGCTTGCAAGGAAGTGCATTAAGGGCCTCCACATAAATGGATAGCTCTGGTTTTTAGGAGTAGATTCTTACACCATTTTTTAACAGGAGGTGGATATTTCAGCAGAACAGTGGAGAACAGTAGCATTGAAGAAGGGATATACCTCATTTTTCACTTCTGATTCTATCTTTGGCCAAGGCCAATGGGAAATTGATTTGAATCTGTTGGGAACCTTTGTTTGCAGAAAATATTGAGATATCGGTCTATTTGTACAAATTGTTGTGAGGGACTTTACACATTGCTTAAATTATGTTCTCTGTTTATCAGATCAAGAAAAGCATGCAGGAGACTTATAAGGCTCTCAAAGTAAGGTGCCCCCATCTAACTTTACTTTGCAGGTTCTAATAAGTACTCAACTTTTTCCATTTAAGTGAGGCTTTATAAAACATTGTAGATTTTCATTCACAAGTATGTAATACCTTTTCAATTTGCACAATACCTTTTAATGTAATAATAATAGCAATAGAAAAAAATTTATTTATACCCCGCCCTCCCCAGTCAAAACCGGGCTCAGGGCGGCTAACACCAATAAAATTACAATAAAACATAAAAAGCAATAAATTAAAATACAGATTAAAATACAATATTAAAATTTAAAATGCAGCCTCATTTTAAGTAGTCCATAAATCCAAGCCATGAGCGAGGAAAACACACGGGTCAGACTAAGTCCAACCCAAAGGCCAGGCGGAACAGCTGTCTTGCAGGCCCTGCGGAAAGATGACAAATCCCGCAGGGCCCTGGTCTCCTGTAAAAGAGCGTTCCACCAAGTTGGCGCCAATACTGAAAAGGCCCTGGCCCTAGTAGAGGCCAATCTAGCCACCTTATGGCTCAGGATCTCCAGAATATTGTTGTTTGTGGACCTTAAGGTCCTCCGCGGGGCATACCAGGAGAGGTGGTCCCGTAAGTACGAGGGTCCCAAGCCGCATAGGGCTTTAAAGGTCAAACCCAGCACCTTAAACCTGATTCTGTACTCCACCGGGAGCCAGTGCAGCTGGTAAAGCACTGGATGAATGTGATCCCGCGGCCGGGACCCCGTAAGGGGCCTCGCCGCTGCATTCTGCACCTGCTGGAGTTTCTGGGTCAGCTTCAAGGGCAGCCCCGCGTAGAGTGAGTTACAATAATCAAGCCTGGAGGTGACCGTCGCATGGATCACTGTGGCCAGATCAGGGCGAGAGGTAAGGGACCAACTGCTTGATACGGCGGAGATGGAAAAATGCCACCTTAGCTGTGGCTGCAACCTGCGCCTCCATGGAAAGGGTGGCGTCGAAGGTTACACCCAGACTCTTGACAGAAAGCCCTGGCACTAATTGAGCCCCTGCAAGAGATGGGAGTTGGCCCCCCAACCCCATGTCGTCCCGACCCAGCCAGAGGACCTCTGTCTTCGAAGGATTTAGCTTCAACCGGCTCCCACGTAGCCATCCAGCCACAGCTTCCAAGCACTTGGTCAGTGTGTCCAGGGCCGAGGCAGGGTGGCCATCCATCAACAGATAAATCTGGGTGTCATCAGCACATTGATGACAACCCAGCCCAAAACTCTGGACAATCTGGGCAAGGGGGCGCATAAAGATATTAAAAAGCATTGGGGAAAGGATTGCGCCTTGCGGGACTCCACACACCAAGGAGTGCCACGGCGACAACTCCCTCCCTAGCGCCACCCTTTACACAGGAAATGGGCAGGTATAAAGCAAAATAATGGCCTGAAGGCAGATAATCTGTTGCACCATTATAGCTAAGCAGTTCTTGGCCTTCTCAGTGTTTGGATGGAATGTTTATGATCACAATACTGCAACAACTCAGCCTGCAAACTCCATATATGTCATTCCAAGTTTTCTGAATGAAGAGAGGACAAAAGGGCAATAAATAAAACCAAAAGCTTGTCAGGCTTCTGTAGATGCATTGCCCCTAACCTATGAAAAAGCAAAAATGGTAACTGAAAAGGGGAGGCGACATTACCTGGCTCTGGATCTTTTATTTCCTTGTGCTTCTGACAGTAAAATACAACTGAACAGTCATAACATGGATGACGAAATATGGAAATGTGGATGATCAGTTTTGTGTATCTAATTTTATGGCTTCCCTGTGACTCATGTTATACTACATCTCCCAGAAACCACTTGAGTAGACCTCAACCTGACAGCTTATCTCAGACACTGTGATATGTACAATGTTTTCCATATCTTACCAAGTGTCTCCATAACAGCTTCTGACAACATACCACTGAAGTAGCAAAGTTGTGGCATGAAGATACTGCACATTATACAGAAAAATGATGTGGTGTTGACAAATTCTATTATAATAATAACAGTAGAAGAACTTTCTTGTGTCATGTGGAGGCCATTCCAACCATTATCCAAATGATCACTGCCCTTGCTCAAGGTCAGAATCATGGGAAGAAGAGTTTGGATTTGATATCCCGCTTTATCACTACCCGAAGGAGTCTCAAAGCGGCTAACAATCTCCTTTCCTCTCCTCCCCCACAACAGACACCCTGTGAGGTGGGTGGGGCTGAGAGACTTCAAAGAAGTGTGACTAACCCAAGGTCACCCAGCAGCTGCATGTGGAGGAGCGGAGACGCGAACCCGGTTCCCCAGATTACGAATCTACCACTCTTAATCACTACACCACACTGGGAAAGCCAGAGAAAGAATCACAAAGTTGTTCCTTGTGCTTTTGACACCATTAAGCGTTGCATTGGGGTAAATGATGCCAGCTGATACGATTCCCAATTTGAAGTTGTGTTTGAACTGATAATATTATGATCCAGGCTAACATATTGTTTACTAGCTGATTCTTCTACCAAAAAAGTCAACTCAGAATTCGACTGCTATGCCATTTCGATTTTAAAAAACAACACCTATCTGAAGGTTTAATATTTATAATATATATTCATTTTGGTTAAAAGACAATTTTTATTCTACAGCATGAAGAGAATATAAATATATACAAAACTCTGCCCAATACACTTCTTTATCATGGAGTGCTGAACACCATATGAGTGCTTAACCTGCCAAATTCATCCATAAAGAATCTGGCAATATCTACAAAAACATTGGTTAATATTTTCCATTTGAAATTAAAAGCACAACTGTTTCACCTAGAAGTTATTAGATTGTACTAGAAAAACAAATAAAAAACAAAACAAAATATACTTTTGTAGATTACCCAAATCCTACTGAAGCAGAGGACTCAAGAATGTGCTCAGTTTTAAGAACATTCTAGATTGTCATTTAATTTTCATGAAAATGTACTGCGCAGTGTTTGGCACAGTGTCTCGCACTTAGGGCCAAACTAGATCAGATATCATTCATACATATCAATTGTGAATGGCTTTGTAAAAGTAAACAGCAGGCCTTCAAATCTGCACTGGACTGGTACCCTGGCAGGGGCTGGAGGCTTTAACTCTTTGTCCCAATCTGAGGTCCCAATCTGAAGCAGGGATCTGTGTGCTTGCTATTTGCATGGGAAGAAAAGCTCTTACTTGCACTATCTGAAGACTTTCTTCCCATGCAAATAGCAAGCACAGGGACCGCAAACTAGAGTGGGACCACAGTGAGGGTGAAAAGGGTAGAGCATCACCCACCCCCCAACAACAATCCCAGTATGGATTAGGGGTCCCAGACCTACAAATTACCAAAAAAAAAAAAAAAAATTGGGGGGGGGGGGACTTTACCATACCTGCTAGTTGTGTGAATGGCATTTCATCTTGTTTGTCCCTTAAACTCCTCTGGGATTTTTAGTCCTGTCCATGTCAAGTTAACTAAGAATAAGGCTTCTGCCTTAATTAGTAAGAAAAGAGAAAAGAACATGGAACAGTCACACCTTTTAAGAGGTAAAATTTGGTAAGGGAATACTTTTCCTGGGATGAATGTTTGCAGTAGGCATATGTACACTTAAGAGTTACTACTGATATTTCATTATGATGAATAAATCTACATAAAAATAGTAATAAGGGGTGTTTCAAGGTTCATATAATGCGTCAGTTGAATAAACCTCACTATAATAACGTCTCTAAAACATCTGTTTGAGCCTCCTAAGATTTATGAGTATTTCTTCATTGATTCAAAATACCTATACCCCATGGCTAAGAAAATCGTATTATTATATTGGGCAAAAAAATACACAGGGAAGGCATAAAACAAACTTGGCCAGAAAGATCTTTTTTTTAAAAAGAAAAGAAAAAAATAATGCCTCTCCTAGTAGCTATCCATTTGTCAAAAGGCTCACACTCTCTTTTTCAGTTGCTTAAACACAATACCACTTTTAGCTTTGCATATGTAGTATGGTCAGTGGTGCTATTGTTCTAGAAAAAGAGGTCCTGGATCTCACCATGATCACCTCCCTCATTCTCTTAACATAGCAATGGTGCTTACTTGAGAGGTGCCGGAAATAATTTTAGCAAGTTTTGGCTGAAAAAAAGCCCTGAGTATGGACATATAAATCATAGTTTTGTGCTCAAGCTACAGTTTCTTACAAAGCTATATAGCTGCTTACACAGCCTTCTTGCACGTGCAAACCAGAGGTACACAAACACAGAAAAGAACATAACCCACAAAAATAGATACACATATCCACAGTGGTGCTTACTTATCAAAAACTTTGTTTTTGATGCCTCCCAGTTGGCAACACCACTCTGAATGAAACTATGGCAAAGTTGTCAATTCTAACACATTCTAAAGCAGCTGCTTGCTGAATGTATATTGTAGAGATACACTCTGTACGCTTTTAGAGCAGGGGTGTGGGGGATCTTATTATGTCACTCAGTGAAATAGAACAATTGAGAGAAGGCATAGAAAATTAACTGCAAATGTTATTTTCAAGAAATCTGTTATTAATATATGCCATGTGGTATTATCTAAACACCATAGCAACTGTGCAAAATTTTAAATCAAAGAACTTTGATTCATAGCAGATCCCCAAATTACAGATAAATCCTTTTATTTATAGCATTTTTCATAGCTAACGAATTGTGGATGATCTCTGTGATAAAACTGCAATTTTACATTGGCATGCTTCAGTGTCATTTGACCAGCTGCAGAATTTAATTTGTGCCAAGGCTCAGCTTCACAACCTATTTCTTTATGAAATAAAGAATACACAGGTTATGAGAAGGCCATCTTAGCATGTGCTGAACATATTCCCATCACTGAGTAACCAAAGCCAGTTCCAGTAAGTAAATATAGTGTGAAATATGGAAAATCATTGGGACTGAATAATCTTAAAAGTGAGTAGGTGGTCTACTCTGATAGAAGAACAGTATGCTATCAGAACTCAAGATTCTGCAATATCATTGGAGAGAACCACAAGAAGAGTAAGGCAGGAATGAGAAAATGCTAGCCTTGCTGATTCTGATCCCCAGTCAGAAGCTCGGGAGAGAGGAAATTGAACTCACTCTGATATCGAACCTCTGTACTTACCTAATGAGTCGTGCTAATCAAAGGAAAATAGGAGAGATTTGTGTGCATTTACCTCTTTCTGCTTGTGGATCTGGCTCAGGACAACTATTGTTTTAATATGCCTTATCTGAGTGGAAATTTGAACCCTGGTTTCCCATGTTGCAGTCCAACCCTCTACCCACAATACCACACTGTCTCTTATATGTCACTGTTTCACAGTGGACCACCCAAAGGAGTATGAAACAGACGAGAGTTTTTAAAACATCATTATACAGTATGGTGGTGAACTGCTTTCAAAGAACAAATAGTAACAAAATCCCCACTGCTCACCTACAAATAACAGTATCAGCTACTTAGGCAGATGCTATCATGAAATTGAATTCAGACTTGTGAAATAAGGGGCAGTATCCAACAAAGTAGACGGGACCCAGGTGGCACTGTGGGTTAAACCACAGTCTAGGGCTTGCTGGTCAGAAGGTCGGTGGTTTGAATCCCTGCAATGGGGTGAGCTCCCGTTGCTCGGTCCCAGCTCCTGCCCACCTAGCAGTTCAAAAGCACATCAAAGTGCAAGTAGATAAATAGGGACCGCTCCGGCGGGAAGGTAAATGGCGTTTCCGTGCGCTGCTCTGGTTCACCAGATGCAGCTTTGTCATGCTGGCCACATGACCTGGAAGCTGTCTGCGGACAAACGCCGGCTCCCTTGGCCTATAGAGCGAGATGAGCGCCGCAACCCCAGAGTCGGACACAACTGGACCTGATGGTCAGGGGCCCCTTTACCTTTACCTAACGAAGTAGTTTTGTTGGCACAGAGTGTTTTATTTATGCAACAGAACTTTCCATTCCTCTCCTCTCCTCCATCCCCCTCTCCTGCCCTCCCCAAATCTGCACCAGAGGGTTAGGGTAACCACAAGAACAGACTGGGGGAGGTAGGAAGAGGAGGGAAGGGAAGGGGAAGTCCTTGTGCTAAATGGAACTACTTTGTTGGGTACAGCCCAAGGGCATTTTTGACAATGTTTGTAATCCTGTACATAATTGCTAAGGAGAAAATAAAAATCTGATGATTGCATTCCGTGCTTACTATATTAGCACATATTGCTGTACCTTAGCTGTGTTTACTTTTAGAGGAAACTTTAGCACATTTATCATGAACAACAGCAAAAACTGTTTATGCTAGGGGAAAGCTGCAAACCTTTGTTTTCATCCACAAGTAGTGATTAATACAGTGCATAGTTCTAAAATCACTGACATGAAAGCAATCCATTTAGTTTTCCACTGAACTACATCATGTTGTTACCTAAAATAAAAAGATTGGCAGCCCTAGTAGCATCTCATCCTGAAAATCTATTGTATCATAGGTTAGGACATTGATCAATTTATCAGCAAAATGCAAACTAACAGCACAATTTACTGCATACCACTATTAGTATTTTATTTCCTCATTAACAAACTTCTTTTCTTGACTCACCAGTGTGTTTTGTAGCTGGCTTTTTAACCAAGCTTGAAGATCTGTTGGATAAAGTAGACAGATCTTGGGAACAGGACCTACCGGTATAACACAGGAAATTTAAAGAACATGAAACTATGTGACTTTCACCAAAGAATCCTCTGAATTATAGTTTGTTAAGGGTGTTGGGAATTGTAGCTCTGTGAGACTTAAACTACAGTTTCCACGATTTTTTGGAAGGAAGTTATGTAATTTAAATGTATCATGTGTATGCAGTTGTATACTGTATATACTAACCTATTTTTATCAAAAAATGTACCTTTCCTTAATCCAGAATCATTCATGCTTGCTCTCAACATGCTGCTTTCAGTCTAGATTTATTCTAGATGCCACCATCCACAATGATAGGTGTGGTTATTTGAAACACCTTCATTTGGTTATCCATGCCTTTTTCTCCATGCCCATGCCCCAGGTGATGAAGAAGGAAGTAGTGATTGCAACCTTGGTATATGTACAAACATATGTAACTGGGCAGATACAGCTACACCCCTCCATTGCTAGGAACAACACCTACACCCAGGACTTATTCTCAGATGGAACTCACCAGAACTCAGTCCGGCACATCAGGTGGGTTCCAGAACCTCTCAGGTGAGTTCCAACACCTCTCGGGTGGGTGCCATTGCCATTCTAAGAAAAAGGAGGCATTCATAGTGAGTTCCTGCACTTCTTTTTCTAGAAAAATAGCACTACCTACACCTGTTTTCAAATGAACAAACTGCAGAAGAATGCAGAATCAATGAGCTTTTATTTTCAGAATGAAACCAGTTTCTCATAAAGTGCTTTTCAGGAGCAAAAAATATGCACTTGTGTGGACTGCATTGAAAAAAACAAGTACTGTCCCCATTGATGTCATAATAAAATGTCATGTGTACACACCAGCATCTGGGGCTGCTGAGGAGTAGCATGGCATACTCATTTGAGTGTTCAGGAATACTAAATGAAGCTGGGTGATGTGGAACAATATCAGGCTGCCACAAACTATGGGTTGCCTTAGGCTATAACAGTACAAGTAGTGCAAGTAGTGATTTTATTATGGAAAAAAAGATACAGCCTGAGGTAGCATAGGAATATTTGGGTGGTGTTTTATACAGTTTATTCTCCAGCACAAGAAGGATTAAAGCAGGGAAAAACGAAACCAGTCCACAAACATGGTATATTTCCCAGGGCACAACTCTTACTGCCATAGAAAGGGCTAACTTCTTTTCTAGAAAAGAGTGTGGGGGTTCTCCCCCCCCCTCAAAATGGGACTACTTAACATCAGAAGGAAGGCATACTTACCTAAATAGCCCTCACAACATATTCTACCATTCTTTGTACATGGCAAGTCAAGAGACAATCTCCAGCTATCATAGTTCATTCCCTCCTGCCTTTCCTTCTCTGCTTTGACAAGGCCAGCAATGAGGAAGATGGAAATTGGCCTCATGCTGTTTTCCAGAACCAATTATTTCTGAGATCAGTGCAAACCTATACCAATAGGACTTAACCTCTAAACCATTATTGGATTTCAGCATAAATCTGCATGCCTATGTATACTTGTACCTGGCTGGGAATAATCAGTGGGTCTTCAGAGGAAACATGAACAGGACTTCCTTATGGGGGAAAACGTTTTAAGAGAGCATATTCACACGTGGCTATCCAAAGGACTAATGAGGCTGCCCAGCCAAGGCCAGACCACAAGGAAGGTGGATCTGGGTTTGTTTGTTTTTAATAAAAAAAAACCTGGTAGAGCCCAATCATTCCACTGGGATCTCTTCCTCCAGTGTTCTGCTTGCGGGCACTGCAAGACTTTACACAATTTCGGTCGACATTCACGGGGTACGGCCTGAGGCAGCGGCCTCACCCTGCCCAATGGCTGGGCCGGCTCTGCTAAGCACATACACGTGTTCTTAAGGTTCCGTACACGTGGTAGGCAAATCCTCCCGCCCGCCCTCAATATAAGGGAAGCGTCTTTCTTTTCCAGAAATATGAGGCGCGACCCCTCCCTTCGCGGCTTCGGGCTGGTATATTCCTGCGCTGCCTGCGCCGGCCCTCAGCGCGAAGTGTGAAGGCAGGTCCCCGCCCCTCGTCCCGCCTGCCGCCACCTGAGGCGACGCTCCCCTCCTTCTTGCCCGCCCTTCCTGGCAAATGCATGAGGAAGAGCTTGCGGCTCCCACGGCGCATGCCCAGTCACCCGGTCTGGCGGGGCCGGGGACGATGCTGAGGCGGTCGCAGTCGCGGCCCAGACAGGCGCTCAAGGGGAGGCGAGCTCAGCGCTAGGCCGGGCCCGGCGCCGCGGAGCTCCCCGCCGCTGTGGAGCTGAGGAGGCCAAAGGAAGCAGCGGCAAGAGGTGCCCCAGCGCCGCTGCCGCCATGCCGGGTCCCCCCACGGCAGGAGCGCCCCCCGGGCTGGACCCGGAGGAGCGCTACGACTTCCTCTTCAAGCTGGTGCTGATCGGCGACGCCAGCGTGGGCAAGACGTGCCTGGTGCAGCGCTTCAAGACTGGGGCCTTCGCCGAGAGGCAGGGCAGCACCATCGGCGTGGACTTCACCATGAAGAGCCTGGAGATCCAGGGCAAGCGGGTCAAGGTGGGGGTTGGCCCGAGTGTGAGAGGAGGGAGGGTGACAAGGGGGGGCCTGGCTGGCCCGCCCCTCGCCACGACCCCCCCCGCCCCAGTTTGCAAGGGAAGGGGCTTCTTGCTCCTCCCACTCCCACTAGCCAGGCAGGTAACAGGTGTGGGGGAAGGGGGCTTAGGTGACACCAGACCCCTCTGTCCTCCTCCTGACTTCCACACAGGTGCACTCAATTCACTGCCAACAGACTGCTGAAGGGTTTGTGTTAGAACTTTACCCTAAATGCACTATACTAATTTCAAACAAACAAACAAACTTTGGTCCCGTCCCTGGACCAAAAGGTAAGGGCATCAGGTATGGTAGCTGAGAAAGTTTGGATTGTGTGCACTTCGTGTGATAACACACATCCAGTGGTACCTTGGTTCTCGAACTTATTATGTTCCGGAATTCCATTTGGCTTCTGAAATATTCGAAAACCAAGGCACGGCTTCTGATTGGTGCAGGCGGCCCCGAAACAATAACCGACAACCACATTGGACGTTCAGCTTTCAAAGAATGTTTGAAAACCAGGACAATTCCAGGTTTTTGGCATTTGGGAACCAATGCATTTGAGAACCAAGGTACCACTGTACAGCGTTGGATGCACAATGTCATCCTTGGCCCACACTGCTGGTCGATCTAAAGAGCATACTGCAGGAATGGTTTTAATCCATTTTGTGCCAAGGATGTTTTCTCAGGCGCTTGTTGCTGTCATGTATATACAGTGAATTTTTTTAGGCCCCTTCCTGTTGTGGCAGAGGGATGCAGAGAACATTGATGCACACCACTTGGGAAACTGCCTATCTGGATGTGCCGATAGTACGGATAGTAACTCCTGTTTTGGGCAAAGTCTGATTATTTCAAAATATTTATAGATCCATTGATTGTACTAAAACCTTACAGCAGTTTACAAAAAACAACAACAATTAAAAAATCAGTAAAAATCTGTTAAAAACAACTATTTAAAACTTTTTTAAAAGAAATAAACAATAAGAGATTAAAACACATGTCAACCTTCTTATGTCTGCATTGGCTTGCCTAAATAAACATGTTTGTAGGAAGCCTCGGAAAGAGTATAGTGAAGGCACCTGTCTGCTGTGAGTAGGGAGGCAGGTCCAAAGTGTGGGTGGCTACCACAATGAAAGATCACTTTCTTACAAGTGTTGAACAAGGATTATGTGGCACTTGCAACAGTGGCAGTTCCTCAGAATGAAGCAATTGAGTGGGCATATAATATTGTAAAAAAGGATATACAATTGAAAAATGCTATGTACAAAAGTGCTCTGCAAAAAAAGTCCCCTGTGCATTTCAAACCTTATGTGTATACATAGCCTTGTATGGAAATCCCTTTGGGAATGTTGTATGCCTTTCTGCAGTTGCTTATGAATTGGAAATACTTCCAAAGTTATTTATGAGGAAGCTCCAAGATAACCTCAGTTGGAGCATTTATTACCTACCTAAAGGAAACTTCCAAAGGAACATAAACTGTTCAAAATCGCCATCACATCAGTGGCGATAATAAAATGTACAGGATATAGTACACAGTGCTCCAATTATCAGGGTGTGTTCTGTTATCACCTAGTCAACTTAGTTTTAAGCCATAAAGCTCCCAACAGTCCACGTCAAACATCTGTTGACTGCTGTTAACTACAAAGGCTTGTGCTGCAATAAGCTTTTTCTTTTATTTCTTTTTTTCTGTTGCTACACACAGACTTAGGATTCATAGCCTATGTGTTTGCTGTGTTTACATGTTAATGCTACACACACAGGGACTGGCAAGTCAGTTTAAATGTGATTTCAGCCTCGTAACCCTAAGGTTTTGTTTTTGCCTGTCTAATGTCCATTTTACATCATGCTAACACAGTACCTTTCTAAAAAATTAACATATCTTTAGGCTATTTGTGCCTCTTACGTTATTAGACCTCACAGCAAATGCCATTTCCCCCTTTTTGACTGAGGAATGGTAGCTAAAGGATCACCCTAAAAACCATTTTTGAATCTCCCTGTCCACAATGTGACATGTACAGTACCTAGAATGCACTGTGCATATAAGTAATAGGAGAGAGCCTCAGATATGTTTGGTGTTATGACTGTATCCTTTTCTTCAGCATCACACCAGGATTTTCTAAGCAGGTTTGGAAAAGTGCTTCAGATCGTGCTAAACAGGTTTAAGAATAGGCTTGCAACAAATATCAACATGCGTGTTGTGCAACTGCTTTATCATCTGACTCAGCTTTCTAAAGTGGCTTAGAAAACTGTCCAAAGTACTAGCAAAGTAAATAAAATGCTTTTCCAGATGCCATCTTGGTTTCGAAACAAATAGCAGAGCGATACTGTTTTCCCAAGGGCAAATGCTCATTACCATAAACATTGTTATGACTGTGCAGTGCAGAATGCGTCCATACCAGGATTTGAACTCAAGACACTCCTTGCACTATCAATACAACTTCATCAGATACAGCCTTGGAATATTAACTAACATTGTCAGGCTATAGTGCAGGGGTGGGGAAGCTGTGGCCCTTTAGATGTTGCTTGACTCCACTTCTTTCAACCCTAGCCAGCGTGATCAATAGTCAGGGATTATGGGAAGTGGAACCCACCAACATTTAGAGGGCCACAGCTTCCCTGCTGTGCTGTAGTATGTGTGTGAGAGAGGCGTACATGATTTCCTGATTTCCTGTGTGGTAGATGTATCTGCTTTTAAATATAGGCTATGTAAGCTGCTGGGGTGGGGGTGCAATGAAAAATGTTAGTAAACATGGTAGTTTTACTTTACCTTATGTGTTGGAAGAGGTTTATTTTTATTTTTATCTAAATATACATTTATATTTTTAGTCTCTTTTTTTTCCTTTTCCCCCAGCAAAAAGGCTGTTGGGACATTTTTCCTCTGAGACTGAAGCTTGGTCAAGTTTATATGCCAAACACACACATGAATTGCAAATATTTTCCTTCCTGGGACTCCACCTAGTACCAGGTGTCTCTCTGAAGGGCTCTTGGAGTAGAGAGCAGTGCCAGCTGAAAAGTTAAAAAAGACTTCTTACATGTGGCATAAAATAAAAATAAATTTTCTGTGATTGGCAGTTACACATTACTGTAGAAGAAACTAGATACAATACACATAGTCTGCTTTTAGATCCCACTAGTAGATGGTACACTGGTGGGGTTTTTTTTTGGCATTTTGAACTAATTTTGGATAGTCTAACATTTGAGAAATTCAAACGACATTTCAGACTTCCTTAGCAGTGTTCAGTACTTGGCTTGGTTTAAATGAGCTTTCCCATATGTGGAGCTTTGACACTCATGTTGGAGGAAGATAAAATGGGACCAATGTCTTATCTGCTTACTCCTCTCATAAAACCATTGTCAAATGAGCAGTTTTGTACAAGTTTCAAAACCTTCCATAAGCTTGAATTTGTGTTCTGAGAAAAATACTGCACGCTGCATTTACATTCTTCTTGATTACAGGGGTACCATAGTTTTATTTTGTTCAGTAAAAACTAAAGGTATTTATTTTAAGAGGTAAATCAGGATAGTGTTCTTAATTGCAGAAGACGGTGAGGATAGTTGATGTGTTAATTAACCACAATGCATTTCAGTCTCACTGAATACATGGCACGTGTAGCATCCCCCAACCTTCCAGAACAGAATGAGGGTGGGAACTGAATATGAGAGAGGGAATTGGCAAAATAGTTGGTAAAGCAAAGAAAATAACAAGGAGCAATCCACCCAACATCCCTGTTCTCCCAGGCGTCACAGTGAGGAGCAGTGCCCCCATTTGCTTTGCAGCTACTCCTGAAATCTCCCTGCCTCCCTCCTTCCCACAGCTGTTATCACCAGTATGTTTAAGCTGTGTTACTGCATGGGAAGGGCAGGTTAACTCCTCACCCCATATACATGTAGTATTAATCAAGATGGGAGTCATTTCTGTTGTCTCCCCCCACCCCATAATTGCTTTGGTGGGCAAGAGCCTGAAGGTCCTTTCTCCTGTGAGTTACTTGCCAGAATTACTGGAATTCTGACTTGCCAACTTCTATTAGCTTTGTTGGACCATCCAGCTAATGTCTCAAGACTGAGTTTGTGTATGAAACAAAAGAACTGACAAGGGATTTATCCACCCTTTGTCTGGAGACTGGTCAGTTTTGGTTCCCATTTTAGTTTCCTCTTTGGACGTTGAGTGCTAGTGGTTAGATTCAGGATATGGTTTGGGCATGCGGGAAGAGGGGTTTATATTGCTCAGCAGTGTTACAATCATTATCCAGAAGTGTGGCTGGCACTTATATTATCAATCTAGACAGCACACCAAATTACTGTGGCCTACTAGCATCTTTACAGCAGTAACTTTGTGCTTTGAACTGGGAAAGTGCAGTGTCATCATCAGAAGTACTTCCTTGAGGCAAGTTGAGAGAATACAAGACTTCTCTGCATAAGCCATTGTTTTATCAACAGATAACTGCAAAAAGCTGTTACTGTGATAGGAAGGTCAAGGAAGAAGGAGATAGCATTTGCAGATCACTGCAGCTATGGTAGTTATCAGATTGCTCCATGTTGACACTTAACTCTCATTCTATTTCACATGCATCTGGCAGGATTTCCTGATCTTGAATGCTAAAATAGATCTTTTTGTTCTACTCATGCAAATGCCTGAAGCAATACCCTGACAAGGTTGGTTAGTTTGCGGCTTGAAACTGGGTAGCTGTGTTCTTATGAACAGCAAATCATGCTGTAGGCAAACTCGGCCCTCCAGATGTTTTGAGACTATAATCCCCATCATCCCTGACTACTGGTCCTGTTAGCTAGGGAGTTGTAGTCCCAAAACAGCTGGAGGGCCGAGTTTGCCTATGCCTGCTGTAGTAGGTCCATGAAAGCAAACTACAGGGGCTGCTAGTACAACCCCAGATGCTACAAGATTTGCCCATCAAAGTCAATCAAGTGTGACCTTAGAGCATCTGTAGTTTTTGTTATTTGACCCTGAAGAGATGTCCATTCATAAATCTTCCACAAATTAGCTATATTAATTGGGCAGAAATTGAATACTTTTCAAATTAGTGTGTACTTTAGTAACTTGCTCACCTTGGCTCAGCACTTGATTTTACAACAAGGAATTAAAAAAAAATCCCATGTGTTGCTTATGCAAATATTTTGTAAGGACATTGATTTATTAATTATTTTATTAAATGAACCTTCTGTTGGGCTATCTGATATTTGTTTTGTTAAATCTAATCTTTTGTAATGTCCCTAATGCCGTTTAATGTCTAAATGAAGCTGTTGGCGGTGGTAATTGGAAGATTTGGGGTGTGGTGTCATTAGTTCTTCTCTGTAACATTTGAATCTGGAGAAACTATGCAAGCCCTGGACCAAGTCCACCAATATTGATAGTAATTGATACTATTAATTGACTGATTGATAGTAAGATGGAGACACTGTGGGTATTGTCTTACTTGGATGGGGTTGTAGTTCCACCCTGAAGCAGCAATTTTGCAGTCTGGGGGTGCAATCTACGGTATCTCTGTCACTAGAGGCCCAGTCCCTCAGTGGCTAGGAGTGCCTTTTACCAGCTTCAGTTGGTAAGACAGCTATATCCGTTTCAGAACCAGGGTACCTTGACCACTGTCATTCATTTGCTGGCAACCTCCAGATTGGATTACTGCAATGTGCTCTATATGGGGCTGCCCTCAAGGCTTGCCAAGAAGCTGCTGCAGCTTGTGCAAAATTAGACAACTTCACTGTTCACTGGGACAGAATATTCCCATCCTATTGCTCTACTCTTGAACAAATTGCATTAGCTTGTAATTAGCTACCAGCCTAAGTTTAAGGTGCTGGTACTGGTGTACAAAAACCCTATACAGCTTGTAAGCAGGTTACCTAAAATATTATTACAAGAAAGGAGATTCCAACTAGACTTCAGAAATAACATTTTGGCAGTATTTTGACAGTGGAATGGATTTGCTCAAGGGGTGGTGGACTCTCCTTTATTGGATGTTTTTAAGCAGATGTTGGATGGGCATCTGTCATGGATGTGTTAGTTGAGATTCCTGCATTGCAGGGGGGTTGGACTAGATGACCCTTGGGGATCCTTCCAACTCTACAACTCTAATCTGTTCAGATAGAATGACAGCCCAGAGTTTGAAAACACAGTGGCAGATTGAAATGAGATTTCTGATCTGTAGACATGGTCCACATATACCCATTTCTCCTCTCAAGTTTAAATTTTTTATTAAAACAAAAAAGAAATGTACACTCCTGTAGTAAATATCTCTCCCCCCCCCCGCCCGGTTGAGATAAGGCATGTTGTTGTTTAGTCGTTTAGTCGTGTCCGACTCTTCGTGACCCTATGGACCATAGCACGCCAGGCACTCCTGTCTTCCACTGCCTCCCGCAGTTTGGTCAAACTCATGTTCGTAGCTTTGAGAACACTGTCCAGCCATCTCGTCCTCTGTCGTCCCCTTCTCCTAGTGCCCTCCATCTTTCCCAACATCAAGGTCTTTTCCAAGGATTCTTCTCTTCTCATGAGGTGGCCAAAGTATTGGAGCCTCAGCTTCACGATCTGTCCTTCCAGTGAGCACTCAGGGCTGATTTCCTTAAGAATGGATAGGTTTGATCTTCTTGCAGTCCATGGGACTCTCAAGAGTCTCCTCCAGCACCATAATTCAAAAGCATCAATTCTTCGGCGATCAGCCTTCTTTATGGTCCAGCTCTCACTTCCATACATCACTACTGGGAAAACCATAGCTTTAACTATACGGACCTTTGTAGGCAAGGTGATGTCTCTGCTTTTTAAGATGCTGTCTAGGTTTGTCATTGCTTTTCTCCCAAGAAGCAGGTGTCTTTTAATTTCGTGACTGCTGTCACCATCTGCAGTGATCAAGGAGCCCAAGAAAGTAAAATCTCTCACTGCCTCCATTTCTTCCCCTTCTATTTGCCAGGAGGTGATGGGACCAGTGGCCATGATCTTGTTTTTTTTTTTTTGATGTTGAGCTTCAGACCATATTTTGCATATCGCCTGAGAAATACAATCAATATATTGTAAGACCTGGCAACTTCTTTATTTATTTTTTAGTTGCAGATCTGGGACACAGCTGGTCAAGAACGGTTTCGGACCATCACCCAGAGTTACTATCGAAGTGCCAATGGAGCTATTCTAGCCTATGACATCAGCAAGAGAGGCTCTTTCCAGTCTATTCCTCGCTGGATCGAGGATGTGAGAAAGTATGCAGGTTCCAACATAGTACAGTTGCTGATTGGTGAGTGTGGGGTATATTTTGGAATGAGCTAGAAATACAAATTGCTATGCCTCTACTTCATAGGACAACCGCAGCCAGTACAGAGACATTTTCTTTATTTCCTGGATATCTTGGAGATGAAGAGACATTTATTCTGAGAGTTTGGAAAGCTTTGGCTTTTGGTTCCTACTGCAGTTCACATTTCCACATCATGCATTTTTGTTTGCTTTTGGGAAAAGCTGGTTTAGGATTCTATAGCCTTTATGCTTTTTCAAATTCAAAAATATATTTTAAAATACTAGGAATTATTTGAGCAAAGCACTATTGTGCCTTCAGCTCCTCTGGGATTTGACTCTTATAGTTTATAATATATGGTAAAGCTCCAACATACTTTAAGCCAGTGCTGTTTTTCTAGAAAAAGAGGAACTCACCTTTGTTCTCTTATAATGGCAATGGCGCCCACCTGAGGGGGGGGGAAGCCCTGCTTTAAACTGAATAGCATAAACAACTTCTGAAATCAGATGTATTCTAAATGATATGTTACTGGGCTAGTACGATAGCTTATGTCCAAGATGCCAAATGTACTTTGTTAAGGATATATTTTACTCTTCATTGCAGTTTATATATACAATGTTTGTCTAGAACTGGCACTGTAGGTAGACATTCAGAATCAAATTACTTCCAGAGATAAAAGCTGTATTTAAACCACAGTTTAATGTTACATCCTTGGTGGTGAATCTCAACTACAGATTGTTTGAAACAAGCCAGTTTCATGGTTTGAAACTGGCTTGTTTCCACCTTCTCCAGTTAAGATTCACCACTGTTAGCTGGCTTTGGATGACATGATAAGCTGCAGTTAATAAAAAATGGAAGCGAAAGCTTTCAGTCTTACCCTTGTGGCTGCGCCAGAGGAGGGAATTGGGGAATGCATGAGCCTGGTTGGAGGTTAGACATTCCAATCAAGACAAACCATGGTTTATTGCGATGTCCAAACACCGCCAATGAAATACAGAATAAGGAATATGAAGTTATAACCTTTAATTAGGCAAAGCACGGTAACTATGTTGAAGGTGAATGCTTTCTAAGCATCAAAACAGGATAAAATTAAATTTAAAATCCACAATCCAGAGTGCAAAATGTTATAAACCTATAGTGGCTCGGATTTCTTCGTCCTTCCTCCACAGACTTTCTATCAGCTTCTGCTTTCACCTGCTCTTTCTCATCTCCAAGATGTAAGTGGCATCTCATCTCCAGCCTACTTCCTTCACCTGTGCGATCCTGCTGCTTTCCAAGCACCTTTCCACGAGTCACTGCTATTGTGTCTCTCCCCTCCCTCCCATGGCTGAACACTTTCCCTGACCGTAGGAGATGCATTTACAAAATTAATCTGTAAACAATTCCACTTTCTCCCGCCAGGAAACAAGTCTGACCTAAGTGACCGTCGGGAGGTTCAGCTAGAGGAAGCTCAGAGTCTGGCTGAGCACTATGACATCACCTGTGCCATAGAGACTTCTGCAAAGGACTCCAGCAACGTGGAGGAGGCTTTTGTAAAGATGGCAACAGAGTTAATGATGAGGCATGGAGGCCCCATGTTCAGTGAGCAAAACACAGACAGCATCAAACTTGACAGCAAGGATGTGGAAGGATGGGGGTGTGGCTGCTGATGCAGGTTATGTTATCTCTAACTTTTACTGGAATTACGAGGGTACCTTCCCTTCCCTTACAATTACACACACACACTCTGCTGCATAACAAAGCAGCAGTATCCTTTTCCTGCAAGCCCAATATTTTTGTAAGGTTAGACATTAACATTTGCAGGATAATTTTAAATATGAAGGGGCTTTCTTTTGTAGATCTAAAAGTTAGCCTTCCACAGCAGTTACTCTGTAGCAGTTTCTACCACATTCTTTTCAGAGGAACTTGTGCAATTTGAAAGTTAAGTTGCACAGAAGGAAGCCACTGGGATCCCTTTGTATGAAATTGTCTGAACAAGAAATTACTGTGTTACCTGTTGTAAATCCCTGTACCATGGGAGCTTGTACAGAAGATGACACTTCTGCTTTTAGGTCAGTGAGTCTTAACACTGCCTCTGTTTTTAAACTCTCAGCATTCCAAGAAACAAATAATCAGAAACCACACAGTGTCATTCAGTTTCTCTGCAGGGACGTTTCAAGTATGAAATACTTGAAAGTTTCCTATATAGGACAAATCAGCTAACATTTGTTCAAAATGAGGAACCTCAATAGAAGATAGGTTTTTCTAGACATTAAATGTAGCATGTGGCGAGGGTTGATTAATGCTGCTGGTGCAAAGCTAGCTGGACAAGATTTTTGTATCACATTTTTCAGACAAGTAGAGAAACCAGTATGAGCAGAACTGAACTGAACACATGGGTCACTAATTTATTTTCTTTATTTCCATCTTGGAAGACTTGATCCTAAAAACATTTCATTGAATGGAAGTCCTACTGATTTCAACAGAACCTTCTTGGAGCGTAAATGCCTTTGAAAATTCATCAGGCTCACTTCCGAGTAAATAGGCTTAGGATTGTAATTTCAATATTAAGGTTTGTTCATCATATATTTTGCACATTTTATAGCCCCCTTCTTGAAGATAATATCGTGTACCTCTAATATTCAGTGTTATTATTTTCATTTAAAATTCATATTCAGTACCTATGAAAAGAAGATAATGTTTTTGTTTTTTTTACCCTTTGCTTCTTTAATTGCTGCAGTGCATCAAATCATTTTTATTGAAGCTTAGTTTCAGTTACACATGCTGATCATTAATGTTGTTCCTGGAGTATTTTTTCCATAGGATGTCATCCAGCTAGAGCTTCTTCCTGTTTAACTTTAGATATTAAATTTGTGGAGGAAATTGCAAGTAATGTTTTATTTTTTGTGCCATGAAATCAGCTCCTCGTGAAGATTGTCTGGGCCAGTTTTGTTAAGAAATTGATAAGTGTCTATAAACTGCACAGTCAGGTATAGGTGATCCCTGCTAATTTTCTTTAAATGTCCACCCATGTTATGGAGCCCCTATAAATCATGAAGCAATTGCTCTCATGTCATAAATTGGCTCAGGAACTCCTAATATGGGACACATTTTGTGGTTAAATAATTGAGCCTGTTCTCTTGTGGATCCCCCCCTGCCCCTGCCACTATTAGTTAATGCCACAGCACCTTCTTTTAAATTGTATCTTCTCATTTCTGTAAGAGGAAAAAAATCTCTTTTTTTGTAGGTCTGCAATGTATTAATGAAACTATGTGACTGTTTCTGCGCAGCACATTTAATTTACGGAGAGTTTATGTTCATCTCAGGTTAAAGTTATGCCTGCAGTTTAGATGTGCAGATGTTGCCCACATTTTTTCTCTTTTTAGCACCTTAAAACTAAAATAGGATGAATAACGGATTGAAACCAGAGAAAAAATGCACCAAAGGGGGCTAAAGGAAGCTGACTTTCCCACTTGCAGAAGGTGTCTCCACCTGATTTTCAGGGATCTCCTCTCAGCTATCCCCACTCCCACCCCCATGATACATCCCACTCCATACAATAGGGGCTGGGGGGCTGTCAGAAGAAAGAGGCATAGCTGCCAAGTTCTCCCTTTTTTTAAGGGAAATTCCCTTATGCTGAATAGGCTTCCTCGCGAGAAAAGGGAAAACTTGGCAGCTATGGAAAGAGGGGCTAGAAAGTAAATTTTTCTTTGGATTCAACTCCAAAGTATCTGCAGGCTGTTAAGCCAACTTTTCAGTGCTTAATGCATTGTACCTATTAAAGGGCCTTCAGTTCAGAGCAAAGTCTCTGAAAAGCAGGTCCTTGCACCTGGACACTCAGAAGTCCCTGATTTGTGTTAGGAAAATGGATATTGTAAATTCAGATTATAATTCAAAAACATCAATTTATGATTATTTCAATTAGCATTAAAGAAGAAGAAGAATCTTGGATCATTTTTAGAAATTGATATGATTAATCAGAAAATCCACCCATATCTATATAAAAAAGGGCATCTTCTGTCTGTTTTGGTTTTTGTCATACAAAGTAACTGACTGTAAAATTTGTTTAATTAAAAAACTCATCCCACTTTTTCCGATCAAAAATTAACCCAAAATGGGTTCTGTTGTGTTTCTGCTTGTAGCTTTGAGAACAGTGGCTTTGATTTCAAGTGTGTTAGATATAATAAATAAAGAGGCCTTACTTTCTGTTAGGGATAGTTTTCACAACTACGTTTTACATAGAAATGCAGTGTGAGGTGTAACAGAGAAGTTTTGCTTCTAAATAGGACTTCATACCAGGAGACGTCAGGTCCACTGCATCCAGAAATTTAAAAAGCTCTGACTGCCCAGCAGTAACTAATCACTGTATTTTGGAGTTACAGAAAACTCCAGTGATTACCTTAACTAATTGTTGGTATCAAACAAATGTTTCTACACTGTGAGTACAGTCCTCCAGGCACTTTGGTTGCATAATTTAAATGACTGGAAGCTGATTAGCAACTGTGCCTAGTGGACTTGGATCCATCCCCCTTAGGCCAAGCCCTAAACTGATGTGCCTGTGTTGTGCAGGAAAGTTTACATCATAGCCAGGTCTCAATCAACTGAGGGCTGTAAGGGTCTCCTCCAGCTAACTCTTTGATGAACTGATGCCATTACAGCTTTAGGATCACTTTGGATGGATTCTGACATGATGGTGCTCCCATGATGATGACGATGGTGATTTTAGAAATTGATCCTTAAATCTACATTCTGGGTGTGATCTATATAAGATTTCCAGGATTTAAGTGAACAGGATCCTGTTGGACTCTGCTCACAAGATTGTAGTCACAAGCTCCCAGTTCAAGACATTTTTCTGGGACCACCAAATGTTTCAGAATTGACCTGCTCCCTCCGATCTATGCACATTTTATAGCAAGTATGTTGAGAATACACAGAACTCAGCTGTTAGTGTTGTCTGACATTTTATATTCTGATGTAGCCTGAGAGTGAAAGAACAGAATACAATGGATACTTTTCCAAATTGGGTTCCATGTGAGCCTCCTCTTGTAGCCCTTGAATAGCCCTGAGTTTGCTACAAGTTGAGTTTTTTTTTCAGGCCAGTCATACAGATAAGATTGTACTGTAGCTCACCAAACATTGTGAAGGGACTGGCTTTTGTTACAAACAAATGCTTGTTGTTTCCTCACTAACATAGGTAAATTTGAGACCTAACTTTAAAGAGTAATACGAACCTATCTCGTATTTACAGAGTGTTCTGACACCCTTTGGAGCCAGTGCCTAGTAAAAGGGCATCAGCTGTTAACAGAATAGTGCAAGCAACTGGCAGCTGCCCAAGCCACCTGTATCACTGTGGATCTGTGTGTGCTTGCAAGTGTTTCATTGAAAAAGTGGTAATGAGGTTGCAGCAGATGGGATGGCTAAGCAGCTACTCTTTGTGTGTGATCCCTCCCTTCCTAGAGTGCTTAAACCTGATGCCCTACCAGGAGATGGAGTTGGTGGCAATGATTACTTGGGGATTGGTGAATGTGTAATAGGGGCTTATCTGTGGTTGGGAAGGTGGGAACAGAGATGCATCCATATATAGAGACAACAATGACCTTGTCTTGTACTCAAGTGGCATGTAGTGCTGCTTGTCCTAGGGATCTCCTGTGGAAGATGGCAGAATGTACTGCAAGGTAGAATTCAGGATTGTATCTCTAGACCATTTGGTCTGGTCTTTTAATGGGGGAACTTGGTGAGAAAACATTTGGAGCTGTCTCTTATCACTGGAAAGAAACTAAGCACTTTGTTTTTCCTCAGTCTTTTTAGTACAGTCAAACCTCGGTTTACGTCTACCTCGGCGAGCAACCGCTTCAGTGAGCGACTGCCGCGGACTCGGAAGTGTTTACATCCGGGTTCCGCGGCGTTGGATGCGCAGATGCGATCTGCGCAGCGTGCACAGAAGTGCTCTATCGGCGCTTTGCGCACGCACAGAAGCGTGCCTTCGGCGAGCAACCGCTTCGGCGAGCAATCGCATCCGCGGAATGGATTGCGGTCGCAAAGCGAGGTACCATTGTACAACCAATAGCTCGTTCCCACAAGTTTATTGTGTAGGAAATCTTTAAATCAGGCAGAAAAATGCATCTCTCAAAAGAAGCTTTCCAGTACAATATAGAAAGAATCACCCATCTTGGACACTGGGAAACAAGAATTCTTTGCTACAAATTAATGCATTTTTCTGCCTAGGATTTCTTTTCTTTCCCTCAAGACTCAGGGCTAAGTCACATTTTACTTTAGCAGTGGCAGTGGAGGGGCAGTCCTCTAGTTGTTTTGCCACTGGCCCAGATCATGGGCATTGGCCCTCAACCACCATGCAAATGATCTCTGGAGTTTGTCTGGCTCAGTCAGAGGTTATATAAAAATACATTGCAAATTGCTTTGCCTAAATCCAGTTTTTTCTTTCAAAATATTGTACAACTTCCTTAGATGAATGAAGTTGTCTTGTATCATTCAACATTGCTACATCAGAATAAAACACACTTTCATGCTAAAGACACAAAACAATAGAAGAGGGAAATGATTTGCCAAAATCAGTTTAGCATAGAATGTAGATGCATAGGTAGATTTCACATATATCGCTAGAAGAAGCACATAGAGCACACACAAGATTCTGATGCTGATACTAAATAGATAATCATTTGTACTAAAGACAATTCTCAATTAGAGTTTGGGTGCTTCAGATGTGCCACATTTGTTACACAGAAAGCATGTTTTGTGGCATATTTTCTGCACAAAAAATGCTGTTACTAAACCTGCCTGGCCAGTTAAGCACATATGTACCTTTCACAATTGATGGCACCAGACATGCATTTTACCATTTATAATTGGATTCTTTTTGTAGCAGAGCATTTTAAAAATAAAGTACAAACACTTACTAAAATAGAGTTCTATTTGTGTCCAAATTAACTTGGAAGTCTTTCATTAGAAGTGAGTACATTAAATCTTGCATTAGAAGTGAGTAAATGTGTGATTATTTGGTCTGTGAGTAGAGTTTATGGCCTAAATCTTTGAAAACTGTTTCCTGGTAGTTGGAACATAATCTAGACCTTTTAAAGAGTAGCTCATAGTTTTGAAAACTTTTCTGTTTATAGCAATAGCTATCAGCCTTAAAATACTGTTATTTGTAGTTGTTTTTTTCCTTTACTGGCTTGCAAGATTAAATATGAATTTTGCTATACAACAAGGAAAATATAGCTTATAAGTACTATGGATTTCACCACTTTTATAAGGATAGTACTTGTCCACAAAAATATTTTCCAAATGGCATAGCTTTTTTTTTTTTTGATGCCCGCCTTACCAACCTATTGGCAATTTCCATCTTAATGCATAATCTATGCAAATATTTGTTAATCTAAGATGTGAATTTAGTACAGTGCCTTCCTTTTGTGTTTTTTCAAAACATCTGAAATTAGGTAATGTTGGACCATATATATAGATATTTGCACCTAGTTATGTTTATCATTGACCCAGTACGAGATTGGATTATTCTTTATTAGACACAAAGGTCTTCAAGTGACTTACAATACATTTAAAAGTAAAAGGCCAGATTCAACTAACTGGTCCCACCAGTGGAAGCCCACAAAAGGGCTTTCCCCTCTCTCCTCCTCCCTGTGCCCTCTCAATTTGCCCTGTGGGGGTTGGGAGAACCCCCAGGACAGTGTATGAGGAGAGAAGAGGGGAAATTGTTCCACTGGGCAAGCAGAAATGCTTGTGCTGACAAACATTTGTACTTGTGCGCTAACAGAATGTATGTGGGAGCAAATATCGGCCACCATAGTAGGTAATACAGCACACATACAATCAATCATGCAGCCAGAGTGACTTTGTATATTACCTAAAAGTGTAGGAAGAGACGTCACACTTTTTGCTCTTTTCACTAACTCTGTAATTTTGAAGGAGTAACTCGTACATTTCTCATGGAAAGAGGAGGTGGAGGAATTGGCAGAGCTGTTCCTACTTTCTCTTCCATTCTATTCTCTTTTTCAAATGTGCAAAGTCACCCTGGTAGTCTAAATA